>NC_091129.1:28258217-28558217 GCF_040183065.1 Periplaneta americana | reverse complement strand
TCGGCTAAGGCGCTCGCCTTCCGACACGGAGTTGCGCTCGGGCACGGGTTCGATTCTTGCTTGGGCTGATTATCTGATTTCAGGCGTTTTCCTCAACTATAAGGCGAATGCCTGGTAATCTGTGGCCAATTCTCGGCAAATACCATCTCACTATCATCATTCCAATCGACGCTAAATAACCTAGTAGTTGATACAGCGTCGTTAAATAATCAAGTAAAAAGAAAGTTGGAAGACATATCAGATTTTAATTATTTAATTTTTGTACTCTCACAGCTATGAAACAAAAGGTATGAATTCTTTAAGATTGTTTGAACCAAAATGCAACACTGTTACAGTATTTAATCATAGTAATAATTCAGGCTCAAGAATATATAAGACATTTATATTTAAATATCCTAATCTTGTCAATTCTAATAGTTCTAGTATTAAATTTAAAAAGTTATGTATGGATTTTATAAAAATTGAAAAATTGTAAATTTAAATTTATATACTATAATTGCACAGTAGACATAAGACAAATTGTATTGTATAATTATTAATTTCAATTCAGGAATCCGCCCATGAGCACGAGTTCTACTCTTTCAGGGGCGAGATAAAGTGTTTCTGTATATATTATATTTTGTTACAATTATTAGCAAAATAATAAATAAATAAATAAAATAAATAAATAACAAGTAAGTAAATAAATAAATAAATAAATAAATAAATAAATAAATAAATAAATAAATAAATAAATAAATAAATAAATAAAATTGCCCGTGTTGTAAAACGTTAAATGTTATGTTTTATTTAACAGCGCTCGCAACTGCAGAGGTTATATCAGCGTCGCCGGATGTGCCGGAATTTTGTCCCGCAGGAGTTCTTTTACATGCCAGTAAATCTACTGACATGAGCCTGTCACATTTAAGCACACTTAAATGCCATCGACCTGGTCCGGGATCGAACCCGCAACCTTGGGCATAGAAGGCCAGCGCTATACCAACTCGCCAACCAGGTCGACCCCCCGTCTTGTAATGTTGTGTTGTACGAAAAGGGAAAGAAAAATTCCTGAAAAAAAAAATTACAAAATTCACACATCTCTTAGAAATAATAAATTCACGTTAATATTTTGTCAAGAAGTCTTCTACAACCTGGATTACGTGTAATAGTAGTCTCTTCTTTATTTCTTCTTCCAGAGTTTCGCAGAAGATGCTCGTAATCCTATTAAAGCTTCCATCATCATTACTACCTTCATCTTGACTTCCTGACAGCAGCTCTTGTTATTACTTGTAGTACTCCCGAAGTACCTGAAGCTATGCACTTGTTATACGGCCTCATTTTAATTCTCATTTTTACCCTCTTTGTTTGTCTCAAATCGTACTAAAACTATGTATGTACTATTGTCGTTAACATCTGTTGGTATGAAATTTCCTCCTTCTCTCTTGTATTTAAAAATTCACATATCCAATTTGTTCTTCTAATAAATGTAACCGATCCACCGCTATGGTGTAACGGTTAGCATACCTGACCGAGCAACGAGCGGCCCCAGATTCAAATCCTGGTTGGGACAAGTTCCTGGCTGAGATTTTTTTCGGGGTTTTCCCTCAACCCATTACGAGCAAATGCTGGGTAACTTTCGGCTCTGGACCCCGGAATCATTTCGCTGGCATTATCACCTTCATATCTTTCAGACGCTAAATAATTATAATAGTTGATACAGCGTCGTAAAATAAACTACTAAAAATAAGTATACATGTAATTTGTCCTATCCTAAATGAATCACCTAAAGTTACGTATTTCTCAACATTTACTCTGGAATGAACATGTTCCTTTTCTTAGCATTATATTAAGAAAAATTATTCACTGTTTTGTTATCCTACGAAATTGCTAGACTATCCGTCTTTATGAATGATTTATCTCGCATTAGTACCAAGCTACAAGCTTATATTACAATATGGCATTATAGGATGGGATTGTGCTTTTAGTACCTCCCTCATGCCAATAACACTGCTACAGAAAAGAACAGTAAAACTATGTCTTAATAAGCCTCTTGATCATCCCTCAGAACTGTTGTAGTCTGAATTTGAAATATTGTATTTGATATCATCAGATTTATAATAATACCTTATTGAATTTCGTACATAAAAACCGAAATTTATTTAATATTTATGCTCATAAATATAAAACTAAAAGATCAGACAACATATGCTTGACAGAACATAAATGTACCACAACTGTAGCTTATAATAATAGTAGCAACTTGAGTCCAAGGCTTTATATAGAGGGCTCTTACAAAAGACGTTTTCGGTTTCGAACACATGTAATTTACTTATAGATTTATTAATTTGTCATATAGAATAATATCTGTAATATTGGCAATTAATATTTAAGGAGAAAAATTCGCTCCGGCGCCGTGGATCGAACCCGGGTTCCTGATTCTACGTACCAAGCGCTCTAACCACTGAGCTACGCCGAATTCAATCCATAGCACCGGAACGAATTCTCCTCCTTCAATGTTTCCCTTTATGGCCTGACTCCAAGTTAGGCATATATGTTGACGTATATGTCCAATGGCAACTGCCATTATACTAGGAGCGCACTCAGCTGAGTGACTTATTTGGCTGAGATTCAGCAGTTATTGTCAATATTACAGATATTATTCTGTATGACAAATTAATAAATCTAGTAATATTCTCATAGCTAGCAGTGCATATGTCTGTACAGATTACTGTGCACTTAACTGCGGAATCCCGGCCAAACAAGTCACTCAGCTGAGTGCGCTCCTAGTATAATGGCAGTTGACATTGGACATATACGTCAACATATATGCCTAACTTGGAGTCAGGCCACAAAGGGAAACATTGAAGGAGGAGAATTCGATCCGGTGCTGTGGATTGAATTCGACGTAGCTCAGTGGTTAGAGCGCTTGGTACGTAGAATCAAGGACCGGGTTCGATCCCTGGTGCCAGACGAATTTTTCTCCTCAAATATTAATTAACATGTAATTTACGTTCTATGAATCTGAGGTGCGTGGAAATAGCAACAATGCAAAGAGAATTGAAAAGTTTAGTTGTGGCAACATTGTTTTTCTAGTCGGTAACACTGACTCATAATAGAGCTTATAAACAACTTTGTTCATTGTTGACGCGAAATGGCTGATATAGAGGACAAAAATCTTGACTTTCATGTGAACGATCGGTTATTTAATGTCCAACGGCATTACCGAACAGGGTTTGGTGCAGATCCACCCAGTAGACCTACAATCTGTAAATGATAGGCCTACACTGATTTTAAGTTAAGATTCTTTGCAAGCAGTTGCGATTTCATCCGTACCGATTACAGTTGCTTCAAGACGTAAAACCAGAGGGAAAGTGTTACGAAAAAATTTCTATATATGTACGCATGCAGGCTTTAATTGAAAACGACGATGAATTTATTCGTTCCGTGGTGTTTTCTGACGAAGCCACTTTTCATCTTCTTGGTAAGGCGAACAGACATAGCCTCAGAATCTGGGGGTCGGAAAATCTGCGTACCTATGTGGAATTTGACTATAGGTTTGATGTGTGCCGTATTACCAAGGGTGGACATATTGAACATCTTTAAGTTAAGGAACTAAACTTTTTCAGTTTTTCTTTCCATTGGTATTATGTATTTTCATGCACCTCAGATTCATAGAACATAAATTACATGTGTTCGAAACGGGAAAGATGTTTTGTAGGAGCTCTGTAATAGGTTTATTAAGTGCAATGTGCATGATATAAACAAAACAAATGAATCACAATGATATTTCATTTAGTTAAATTGTTCGTTGTTGACAGTCTTTGATGTGGCACAACATTCACATGCTGTGCAGATGCAGGTATCTGTTGGTGTGTGGAATCCTCTTCTCGTGAAACTCGTTGACTTCGAATCTTGTGTAAAGATAAATGTCTGAGTGTGGAGTTCGGACCTTTCTACTCTTGAGGTTTATAACAACAGCTAAATTCCAAAACATTCAATTTTCTAATGTTCCTTATGTTAAGAAATTAATTAAGCTTAAATACTTTTGTTTGGGGAGAAAATTTAAAGTTTCAATTATTGTAATATGTGTTTTTTATTTTCTGTTTTTACTTTTTATTTTGTTAATTAATAAAATACTTATCTTAAAATTTTGTGGAAAGCTCCATGAGAACAAGTATGTATTCTTTCAGGGAGTGCTAAAGTGATTTTTTTATGTAAGAAACAATATATACCTTTGTTCTAGCAATAAATGTATTATTATTATTATTATTATTATTATTATTATTATTATTATTATTATTATTATTATTATTAGGCCTATTATCATCTAAAATGTTAAAAAATCCAAGTATAAATTACGTATATTGGGACATAACATTGTAGTAGATATCACACCACATTATAAGTATGAATGAATGAAGTGTATTTATTGATACACAATTATACAAACTCACATACACAGGATTTTCGCACAAGCCTGTACGGTCGTTCGTGCTGTACCTATGCACAGTTTGCATAAAAAATAATAATAATAAATTCTGTAACCACTATCACGAATTGTTTAAGAGGTGAAATAAGTTACTTTACCCATCATCGAAGATAAAAACGTGTCCTTAAGATATCACGAATTATATTAGAGATTAAATGTTACTTTACTCTTCATCGAAGTTAAAAAAAAGTGTCCTTAAGATATCACGAATTATTTTAGAGATGAAATGTTACTGTACTCTTCATCGAAGTTAAAAAAAACGCGTCCTTAAGACATCACGAATTATTTAAGGACGAAATAAGTTACTTTACTCTTCATCTAATTTTAAAAAACGTGTCCTTGACATATCACGAATTATATTTAAGAGCTGAAGTAAGTTACTTTACTCTTCATCGAATTAAAAAAAAACGTGTCCTTAAGATATTACGAATTATTTAAGAGACGAAGTAAGTTACTTTACTCTCCTTCGAAGATAAAAAAACCTATGTTTATGATATCACTAATTATTTAAGAGACGAAATAAATTACTTCAGTCTTCATCGAAGTTAAAAACGTGTCCTTAAGATATCACGAATTATTTAAGGACGAAATAAGTTACTTTACTCTTCATCTAATTTAAAAAAAACGTGTCCTTAACATATCACGAATTATATTTAAGAGATGAAGTAAGTTACTTTACTCTTCATCGAATTAAAAAAACATGTCCTTAATATATCACGAATTATTTAAGGACCAAATGAGTTACTTTACTCTTCATCTAATTTTAAACAACGTGTCCTTAACATATCACGAATTATATTTAAGAGATGAAGTAAGTTACTTTACTCTTCATCGAATTAAAAAAACGTGTCCTTAAGATATCACGAATTAATTAAGGACGAAATAAGTTACTTTACTCTTCATCTAATTTTAAAAAACGTGTCTTTAACATATCACGAATTATATTTAAGAGATGAGGTATGTTACTTTACTCTTCATCGAATTAAAAAAAAACGTGTCCTTAAGATATTACGAATTATTTAAGAGACGAAGTAAGTTACTTTACTCTTCATCTAATTTAAAAAAACGTGTCCTTAACATATCACGAATTATATTTAAGAGATGAAGTATGTTACTTTACTTTTCATCGAATTAAAAAAAAACGTGTCCTTAAGATATCACGAATTATTTAAGGACGAAATAAGTTACTTTACTCTTCATCTAATTTTAAGAAACGTGTCCTTAACATATCACGAATTATAGTTAAGAGATGAAGTAAGTTACTTTACTCTTCATCTAATTTTAAAAAACTTGTCCTTAACATATCACGAATTATATTTAAGAGATGAAGTAAGTTACTTTACTCTTCATCGAATAAAAAAAGACATATCCTTAAGATATCAAGAATTATTTAAGGACGAAATAAGTTACTTTACTCTTCATCTAATTTTAAGAAACGTGTCCTTAACATATCAGGAATTATATTTAAGAGATGAAGTAAGTTACTTTACTCTTCATCGAATTAAAAGAAACGTGTCCTTAAGATATTACGAATTTTTTAAGAGACGAAATAAGTTACTTTACTCTTCTTCGAAGATTAAAAAAAACCTATGTTTATGATATCACTAATTATTTAAGAGATGAATTAAGTTAATTTACTCTTCAACGACGTTAAAAACCTATCTTTAAGAACCACCGTAGAAGTGCAGAACTCCACTTTTATGAGTAAGACCAGCTTGGTCAAAGAATTTACATATTTCTTCAATGAGCGTAGCTGACAGATTCAGAATTTAATTTATTCTGTGTTTTAAATAGAGCAATACATGAAATTTATTTTACTTGAATTCAAAATTACGTGTAGTTCTTAGGGATTAAATAATATGTGATATGATAATGGTAATACTAATGTGAAAGAAAGAAAAACGTAGACCGAGACATTTCAATCCATGTTAAATGATTATAGACTATTAAATAAACTTCCCCAACAGAACTTCAAAACAGTACAGATCTACATTACCAAGATAAATAACTATTGGCGAGAAAGGGAATAGAATACAAACCAGACAACGTCTTGGAAAATAAATGAACTGAGGAAACATAACATTGCAGATGTTGCTGTTTCTTTCATTGACTATCTAGAGAAACGGAATATGTTTCATTTCGAAATATCGAACACTTGAAAAAGAAATCAGAAGATTTTCTACCAGAAAGAATTTACCCTGATTTTAATAATATTATTAACAACAAGTGCATGAAGTCTAATTTTCATCAGTAGCGACTGGAAAGGTAAATATGTTAGCACAGTAATTCCCAAACTTTTTTGACTGACGACACACTTTATTGAACGCCCACGATATCGCGACACACTTGTTTGATTTCACTAATAATAATAATAATAATAATAATAATAATAATAATAATAATAATAATAATACTTTTTTCTGGAGAAAATGTGGTGGAACTCTGTGTGGAATAATTTATAGCGGACGGAGATGATTACTGTTCACTGCACGGGAATTTTTTTGTCGGTTTTAACCTCCTTTTCGTCCAACTAAGTCTTTCAATATCTAAGCGGAATTCAAAGAAAAATTATATTAAAAAGCATAGTTATTCACACATATTTCGGTGCCATGATGAAAAATGCAAGGAAAAGGTGCCGGAACGTTGTTCCAGCGCGTTCCGCCAGAAAAAAAGCACTGATAAGAACTTCTACGTAGTTTCGGACATTTTGTGTTGTAGATAGGTTGATGTTAACACGCAATCGAAAATTGTAAAAGAACAAGCAGCAACTTGAGTTGCATTAAGAAAAAACAAATGTATATGTAAAAAATCCGAACCTATCTATGTGGATGTTCGTTAAAAAAATTACTATCGTTTTTGAGAACTCACTTATTTCAATTAATATGAAGTGTGCGCTTGGTGAGTTGCTCAGACTTTCTCTATACGTGGCCTTATGGTTGAAAAACTGAACTGAGCATTGCTACAGGAGTTCACGTTTCATTGGTAAAGTCTGTCTCAAAATGAAATGTACCATATCAAAGACTTCATTGGAAATAAAAAAAAAATCGTTGTACAGAGACTTTCTGGATCGCATAAAATTTATTTTTGAATTCCAAAATTTCCCGACACATTCCATGGAGCTGCACGACACACCGGTTGGAAACCCTGGGTTAGCAAACGATCCCTGCCAAATAAATAAATAATTGAATAGAAGAACAATGATTATAATAATAGTAGTAATAATAATAATAATAATAATAATAATAATAATAATAATAATAATTATTATTATTATTATTATTATTATTATTATTATTATTATTCTAATTCTAAAAATGAGCGCAGTTGTGGCTGTGTCCAATGATAATCTTTCATCCACTGGACTTATTGTTTGTCCATTGTCTTGTGATTGTCCTGTGATGTCTAATCGGTGGCTCTGACGAAGAGCGATTTTATGTTTTTACTGAATTCTTACGTGTTTTATCTTGGAATTGCGTCTTTCGTAATTTGAGGTTTATCTGCTTTTTTCTGCACATTATAATTTTTTTCAAGATTGAGTCTATTAAGTCTATATGCAGAGATTTATTTTTATAATACTGTGTTTGTTTGCGATATTTAAAGAAATAGTTATCAAAGAAACTATACCTAGTCACTTGCTAAGAGGAGTAATGATCGCACACCTTGAGGAATAAACAATAAAATTTATTATACTCTACTAAATCCCTGCTAACTTCGCATAGGTCTTCCTTATTTTTTGTGAAGGTAATCAATTTTTCTTATAAGAATTTGGCAACCCCAACGAGCATTTGAGGTCCGAATTTATGGGATAAGGTAATCTGTTTGTCCTATCCACAGTTCTATGTAAGTCGTAAACTTGGAGGTTAAGCAGAGAAATAAATAGAGAGACACCGACTGTGGATGAAATTTATACCATTTCATTTGGAATTATAAGCAAATTGACACGTGGGAGTGATGGACATCGTTGAAGGTTGATAAGAAAAAAAACACTTTATTAAATGCATCTCTATAGTAGTGAAGTAAATAACTAATATTGCTAATATGCACAACTCACAAAAATATACATAAAAAATACATTGCAATTACAAGTTACCAAATTTGTCATACAGATACAAAACGTAGAATGTAAACTGTGTGTAAACAAAAAAAGTGAATTACAATAATTAATAACAAAATTAAATTTATGCTATCTCTGACTGGTGAAGATTTATTTCTTTTCACTGTAGCTTAATACTAAATTTGACATCTGTTAACATTGTTAAGCTGCCTAATACGCTGTGACATGTTTGTATTCAATGTGTTAGTGTCATCTTGAGCAAGAAGGTCCCATTCCATTTGAACAGCTCTTATGAGATCTTGTAGTGTTTCTGGAAGTTTTGCACGATTATTATTTATTTATTTATTTAATTATTTATTTATTTATTTATTTCATCAATCTTTGTTCACGTCATGGCGGATTAGATGTATTCCAGTTCTTAATCCACCATCACTCTCTATACAAATACATATTGAACCTATAAGTATCCTCTGTACACAATAATAATAATAATAATAATAATAATAATAATAATAAAACTAATAATAAGTGTAGCTCTTGTATTTAAAACTCCTACTTTAACTCTTTCATTTCTGTACTCAATGTATACTAATAATAAATCTGTAGCCGAAATTTTTCTGTTAATTTTCGATTTTCCAAAAATAATTGGTCCTAACATATATAATTAACCAACCTGAAACCGAAAATCGCTTTTTTGAAATTTTTGTTTGTCTGTCTGTCTGTCTGTCTGTATGTTTGTTACCTATTCATGCGATAATGCCTGAACGGATTTCGATGCAAATTGGAATATAAATTAACTTCGTTGTAACTTATATTTTAGGCTATATGACATTCAAAATACATAATTTAAAAGGGGGGTTATAAGGGGCCCTGAATTAAATAAATCGAAATATCTCGCTTATTATTGAGTTTTGTGAAAAATATTACATAACAAAAGTTTCTTTCAAAATAATTTCCGATAAGTTTTATTCGTTGAAAAATTTTGATAGGACTGATATTTAATGAGATAAATGAGTTTTAAAATTACAATAACAACGCCATCTAAGGCCGTGTAATGAATTAAAAAACAAATGACTTCGTCTATAAGGAGCCTTGGACAGCAACAATCGAAAGTTATGAAAGACAGCCTACAGAGAATGTTCTGTGTTTGTATGAAGTAATATCGGAATCTAAATTAACCGATTTGTATAATTAATTATTATTTCACCATTGGAAAGTGTTGTTTCTCTAGATGGACATAATGCTATAATGATATTACAGTAACTTCTGATATAATATAATATAATATAATATAATATAATATAATATAATATAATATAATATAATATGTAAAAGGTAAAAGGTAAAAGGTATCCCCGTAACATGCCATGAAGGCACTTGGGGGGCATGGAGGTAGAGCCCCATGCTTTCCATGACCTCGGCACTAGAATGAGGTGGTGTGGTCGGCACCACGCTCTGACCGCCTTTTACCCCCGGGAAAGACCCGGTACTCAATTTTTATAGAAGGCTGAGTGAACCTTGGGGCCGTTCTGAAAGTTTGGCAACGAGAAAAAATCCTGTCACCACCTGGGATCGAACCCCGGACCTTCCAGTCCGTAGCCAGCTGCTCTACCAACTGAGCTACCCGGCCATAATATAATATGTAAAATTATATAATATAATATAATATGTAAAATTATATAATATAATTTAAGTTATTTGAAGGGTTCAGAACCATAGTGGGCCAAACGCCATTTACTGAATACGTAGAAAACAAGGGTTAAAATTAAGTTATTACCATAATTCATTGGAAACTTATAACAAGTAAAATAAAATATACACATTAATCTAAATGATGTCAATCTTCATTAAAATATGGTTGCATGTAAAAAAAATTAAGAAGTATGTTAAATGAATTGTCATTGCACAAATGAGTGTCTCTGGACCAAAATGATCGCATTTTAATTATTTGGATGCAATTTCAATTAAGTAACATATTAAACGATTTACCCTTCTATCAAACACGAATGTTCCCTGGATCAAATGTCCTATTTTAATTATGTAATTACTTTATATTCATTTGTAACGGGTGCAGCGGAGCGCACAGGTACGGCTAGTCTCTTATAAATTACTCTGTTAACTTCTCTTCGTAGTCTCCTATCTTGTCCGACTACTCAACATTTCTGCAGTGCCGGGAAAAGTGACATAAGTCGGTTTCCACAAACCTTTTTTCATAATAATTAATTGACAACTTACACTGGTTTATGTCGATTTGATTTTTTTCTGTATGAATTATTGTAATGGGAGAAAACTTACGTTTTTTTTTCAAGCGAGCAGATGTTCCGTAATTTGTCAATAAATTATCAAAAAAGGTTTGTGGAAACTGATTTGTGTCACTTTTCCCGAGCACTGCAGATTTGTAATTCCATATCCGTTAGAGCTTTGACTTTCTCCTCCCATCTAATTTTAACTCTAAAAAGAAATTTTCCTAATTTATGCAGACTGCTGGCGTTTAGGGGACCATTCATTTTTTATAAGCTACTACAGCGTTTATTTGTAGACTTTTTTATCGACCCAACCATTTTTCAAATCATTCGTTGCCTGACACTTTAACGCAATACCCATTGCGTCTTCCGCTAGTCCACACAAAGGACATTTATCCTTCTCTACGTTTCCTCTCTTATTCTTGAGTCTCCAGATACCTAATCTCCACCATGACATTCCTGTTCTCTCTTCCCTTGAATTTAGTCTAATATATGCTATTCTTCCAGTTCCCAAAACTGTTTAACATCCCTATAGTATTTTAGTGATCCTAGGTCTTTAATATTACTAAAAATATCTTGTCTCGAAATTTCGTTTGCCCTCTCATTTACTATTCTTCCAATAGTTTTCGTGCTTATAGACCCTAGTTCTCTCCATAGCCAATTTAGACCTAATATGTTTATTTATAGTTCCGGCTCTTTCAGCCAATTCGATTTCCAATTAGCGGCTTTCATACAAAAGATGCATGTTTTCATAATTAGGGGAGAGTCGGGTAGTATCGGACATCGGGTAGTATCGGACAGTGCGTTTCTTTCATCTACCACCATATGGTAGTACCTGAATGACATGGTTACGTTTCTCTATGCGACATCACAGAAACGTAACCTTGTCAATCAGGTACTATCATCGTGTGGTAGATGAAAGAAACTCACTGTCCGATATTACCCGATGTCCGATACTACCCGACTCTCCCCTACTGAATCATTCCTAAGCAGAATATTACCTAAATATTTTATCTTTCTTTCTAGAATAATTCCCAGACTCGAATCGGTTTTTGGAGGATTAGCAACTGCCGTTTCAATTTGCCCCAGGCATTTAAAATGAAATTTATATCTGGTGATCTAGCAGGCCAATTCATATTGCTGGTAACAGCGTCTCGCATAAACCCCTTTGCAGGTTATTCACAATGAGCCCGGATTTAATGATAGCTTGATCCACCATCTTGCATTTTAATATCAGATAACGAAGACAATTAAGTGATTGCAACAGCAATAACGACTAGAGGACAAAAATAACGCAGCGAATGAGCCTTCGGGCGTCGTTCAAGTAAAGTGTGTCCCAACAGGAACGTCGGATTTAATAATCTGAATAAATGCGACAAAAACAGATAAACGGAGCAGATAGTGGTGCCGAAAATCCAACAATAACAAGATATTGTTGGGACATTTGCCCATTGAATTGTTGCTGGTTTGCAGGCGCTTTTATCTATTTTTGTTTCATTATATTCACAGAAACTTGGACACTCACTTTGCGAGAGGAACATAGATTAAGGGTGTCCTGAAAGTATAGTATACTATACCATACTTCATACATGATTATGTATGATATAAGATATATATGCAGAGACCCGAAGTATATTACTGTATAATATATCTACATTTGTGCTCTAACTGTAACCTGCAGAATTTTTCAGCATTCTTCCTAATGTCAGTGACCTTTTTTTAATTGTAGAATTATATTGAACTTTGAGAATGTAACAACAAATGTCTCATGACTCAGGTGCTGAAGAAAATATTTGGGGCTAAGAGGAATGAAGTTACAGGAGAATGCACGCATTGTATTCTTCACCTGATATAATTAGGAATACAGACGTAAGAAAACTAGAATAACATCATTGTATAGAGCACATCTAGGTCAGAAAGCATGGGTAGACATAACGGATCGGTTAGAAAAGCCAACGTACTATGGTAGGAACGATCATGATTTTAAAATCAAATGTAGGAAACAGAAAACGGATGTAGGTAAATTCTCATTTTTAAATAGAACTATAAATGATTGGAATGACCTACCTGCAGCGGTCTTTGAGGGCTGTCCTTCCCTAAGGACTTTCAAGAATAATTTAAAAAGTTGTGTATCAAGTGCAAATTAAAATTAAGGTGACATGTATTTATTTAGCCTGACGAGTTACTTCCTTGGTTTGAATTGTAAATTATTTAAAAATAGCGTGTAAGAGGGCCTTAGACTAGAAATGTTTAGTTTAAATGTAGTTCTGTTTATAAGTACAGTATGCATAAGGATGTAATTATTTGACTTATTTGAACTGTTGTATCAGTGAAGCGAGGTGAGTCAGTGGAGTTATGGTTTTACAGTGCAGTGAATAGTTCCGATCAGTGATAATTTATAGCGTCAATGAAATGTGTTCTATAGTGTCAGTGAAATGTGTTATAGTGTGTCAGTGAAATGTGTCCTAACGTGTCAGTGAAATGCGTCATAGTGCCACTACAGTGAGTGAGATGAGAATAAAGTGAAAGACTATTGAAACTTATGTACTAGGGCCTATACATAATTATGTAGGTTGTAATGTAAAATTAGGTGTTTTATTTATGTTTTATTATTATTGTGTTAAATTATATTGTGTATTCTTATTGTATTGTGTATAAAATTGTATTGTGTATTGTGTAATTGTATTGTGTACCGTAAATTTATTGTGTATTGCTTATCATTTTATTGTGTATTGTTTATATTATGTATACCACTGCCACCGGGTGCTTGCCCACTTACAGTGTAAATACATACATACATACATACATACATACATACATACATACATACATACATACATACATACATACATACATACATACATACATTAAATCCAGAACGTTTGAGATGGACAGGGCAGGTAGAACGTATGAGTGTATCCAGAAATATATGTATATGGTGAAGGTTGGTAATATTGTGATATGAGTGACATTGTGTTAGTTCTTTTTGAGAATTTATTAAAATTTTACTGAGTGAGATGAAGATCTGTTTTTTGCGTCAACGTATTAAGAGAATTTTCGTGGACAAGTTTCTGCATAAACCGGTCCTTCTTTCGCACAGTAAAATTGTAATCGTCGTCGTCTTCCTAACAAGTAGCTATTAGGCCGAGCGGCCTGTTACGGTCTCAAAATATAATTTTCAGTCCATCTCTTCTTTGGACGACCTAGAGATCTTTTGCCATGCGGATGGTAATGAAACAGTGCTTTTGGAATTCTTCATCGATCCATTCGTTCGAGATGACCCTTCCACTGAAGTTGATATTTGCTGATGAACTGCATAATGGGTTCTATTTGAAGTTCTTCCATTATGTCCTCATTTTTTTACGATCCCAGCGAGTATATCCAGCTGTTGCTCTCATGAACCTCATCTCACTTGCTGTTATTCTACTGACATCTTTATTCTTCACAGTCCACGCTTCACTACCATAGCTTAATACTGGCTGTGCTAAGGTTTTATACAAGCCTATTCTTGTGTGTCTTTGTACTAGTGCAGGTTTCATGATTTTATTAATGATCCCCATTGTTATATTATATTTACATATTTTTTCAACAATATCTACTTCATCATAAGGTGATAGTGTATAGCCAAGGTAAGTGAAAGTATTTACTCTTTCTATTATTTTATTATTCAAAATTGTAATAAATTCTCAAAAAGAACCATCACAATATTACTCGTGTCACAATTTACCCTACAGAGTGTTAACTGGAAGACCTTAGGGAAAAAGACCTCTTTGAGAAGGCCGAGACGTAAATGGGAGTGTAATATTAAAACGGATTTAAGGGAGGTGGGATATGATGGTAGGGACTGGATTAATCTTGCTCAGGATAGGGACAGAAGCATGTGAGGACGGCATTGAATCTCTGGATTTTGTAAAAGCTATTTTGTAGTAGTAGCAATAGCAGCAGCAGCAGTAGGTTTATTTTGCCTGGCAGAGTTAAGGCCATGAGGCCTTCTCTTCCATTCAACCAGGTTTCAGTAATATACATGAAATACAAAATTAGATTACAAAACAACACAAAAGAAAATACCTTAGATATTACATAAAATATGGTAGAAAATTACAATAGCCAAGATCAGTTACATAATATAAAATTACAAATAGTCAAGATCGATTACATAATATATAAAATAAAGTAGAAAATTACATATAATCAAAATCAGTTACATAACATAAGGGGAATATACACACTCACACACACACACACACACAATTTATAAGGCCTAAAATGCTCGAGATAAATTCGACGATTAATTCAATTGAGATATATTATACAGTTAATATACTAATAGGAGAATGCATGTGGGTTACAAGACATAAAATGTTGATTAGCAAAGTCGTACTAAATGGCATACAAATACAAAGATTAAGTAATATATCAAGATAATAAAAAAAAAAAAGAAAAGAAAAAAAAAAGAAGAGAGAGGAGAAAAAAATAACAACTTGGTGATTTAAAACTATTTAGAAACTTCCGCAAGAGTCTAGTTCTCTTCATTAAAAACATTTCTAAGTAGTATGTACTTAAAAGATTTTAGATTCCGACTGCTTCTAATTTCCTGTGACAAGGAATTCCAGGAACGAGCTGTGTGTATTGTGAAGGAAGCAGAGTAGAGAGATGTTTGATGGAATGGAATTGATAGAACAAGGTTATGCTGTGAACGTGTATCACGGTTGTGGTGGGATGCTAAAAGTGGAAAGCGAATTGTGTGTAAGTATGTACACCCTAAGTATTTGAAGCTGTTCATTTGTCCCATTGCCTCATTTCGAATTCGCAAGCCAATCTTCTCTAAAAGCTTAAAATCAATTACCCATTTCGGGTTTGAACCCTCGTTCCTCATATTTAAGAGCTAGCATGGTGTCATTAGAGAACTGACAACGATTATGTGTGTAGGTTTGAATACGTCTCATTCGACACACATGTATGCACAAGGATAGGACATATTTTACATACTAATACGAAAGCCGTCTGGTGACTGAATTCCCCAGGCAACCAGTTCGCTCTGGTTTGGTCGCTCAGCGCAGAGTCGTGCATTGTTGCTGCTGCAGGAAGGGGAGGGCTTAGCGGTAGTAGTGCTGGGATCGAGAATTCGAATATCGCTCGAGGCATGGATGCCCGTCCATGTGCATTATGTTGTTCTGTGTGAAATGTACCGATGAGCAATTAGTTTACCGTCTATTCACAGATTTTCTCGCCACAAGTATCAATCCGCATTCTCTTATCGTTAATAATCCTCAGCTTCTGATTTTATCCACTGTAGTTTCAGCTGTTTGTTATACAGAGTGTCTCACTAAAGCCGTTCATTTTTGTTCAGGGAGTCGAAAATCAATCTAAATACGTGAGAGGTATTTAATGGTTTCGCAGACGTTATCAGGGGTGAGTATCACGTGTACTGCTATCTTCAGGTGAATATACTAATTTTAGTCTCTTTGATATATTTTAAGTTAAATACGCGTACAGTACAGCCGGTCGTTCTCCGGCCCTGATGTTTCTCGTGACCGAGGGATACAGTGTTGCCGATACGTATAGACAGAATGAAAACTGTCAGGCGCTCGCCGGCCGATTTTGTGGCGCGGAATAAAAACTACTTCGAACGCGTAGGCTTGCCTATAAATCATTTGATATATAACTTAGATCACATCCTTCGTTAATGTACACAGCTAGCGTAGATCACAAAAAAAAAAAAAAAACTAATGCGAACGCGTGTGTAAGTCATTTTACAGTTTCACACAAACGTAGATCGCATCTTTCGTTAATGTACACAGCTAAATAATTATAACAGAATGAAAACTAATGCGAACACGTATGTAAATTATACATAGGACTACAGTATATTACCACAGACTATGGGAATATCTTTGTAATGAAAGTGTATCAAATGAAATAGACTCTACTTTCCTTAGAATCTGTAAAGGGAACCAGGTAATGATTGGGGGTCAAAAATCCGATTATTTATTTTGCGTTTAAAAAAAAAAGTAAAAACTTCCTGTTTAAAACAATATAAATATTGTGGGAGGTATTTCTGCAGACAAGCCATTCAAACGGCCTCCTTAAACTTGACGGTGTATGTAATTCATATATCTTTTTTTTTTAAATGGAGTTTTCCATAAGTTGAAATTTTTCAAACTTAAGTGCATTTTTTTCTGAAACTACTGAATCAGTTTATATGAAATTTTTTACAGTGTTTTCTGCAGCCTGTGTTATACATAGTAGACCTACGGGTTTAAGAATATCACACACATAACACGAGAAAAAAAAATATATATGCATTAAAAAATTGAAAAAAAAATGTTAAGCAAAGTTCAATATTTTTTCTGTTTCACTAAAAGTGAAATATTTAACTAAATTTTGCTTTAGAATTTACAATATACATTACTTGATAACTTAAAAATATACAAGATATATGAGTAAAAAATGTAACAAGTAATGTGCACCTGAAGAATTAGGTACACTTATCAAAGTGGGAAAACAGGTTATCAGTTAGGGCCTTTCTTTTACACTTGGATTTGAAACTAATTAGTTGTCTTATATACCAATGAATTCAGAATTATTGATTGTATAAGCCTGGAAATTTTTATTCCACTCTGAATACTAAAAGCCTAGAAATATTGAACTAAACGTTTGTACCGAAATTTTTTAATAGCACAGGCATCACTACCCACTCCCCTTAATACTCAAGTGGAAAGACGCCACACTTTTAACGGTTGTTTTTCCCACCTTCAAAGCGTCACAAACTCATCTGCCACTTTCGTAACAGAGAGAAGAGGTTCTCCGTTGTCTCGCTCCTTCTCAAAATATTCACGCAATCTGTATATAAATTCATGACTTTAGCTCTTAAAAGAGCCGATTTTTTCCTTCTTTGATTCTGACGACCACTGGCCATATTACTATATCAATAATAAGGCTTACAGGCACCATAAATCGCTCAAGCACAAAACAACACAACTACTTCGCCTGTACTATAACAAAAAGAACTAACGACTCGTTCGCCGTGTGCATCGCATAAAAAAAGAAGTGGCAACATCGCGCTGAATACATCAGACGCTCATTGCTGGTTGGTTCTGGCAGACAACTTCAACCTCTAGTGCCCGCCTCTCCCCCAGCATTGCAAACTGCGATTGCATTAATCTTCGCATATCAGAACTCAAGTCTTGTAACAGCAAATTACAATAGAATTAAAAACATCACTTTAAACCGAACCAGAGTGTTTTAAGGTTAAAATTTAGCGGAATAGTTTCATTCACAGTGGAATTTCGAGGTTCTTTTCACAACTTCAAAACGCCATAGGTTGGCAATGCTGGTCACTATCTTTCTCTCTCGTGCTCTCTTCTCTTCCCAAGCGAAATGTCAGAGCCGGAGACTGGCCGGCTGTAGTTTAGTCAACAGGGTTTCCAGTTTAAGGAATCGCAACCGTCGTACCAACTTATGAAAATTGTCGTACTTCAGCATAAAATTGTCGTACATTTCTTATATGCTGTTTCCGAGATGGTGTTACAAACTTTCAGGGATGATGGCTAAGGGCACACGTATCAATTTGAGGTAAGGAACCCTGGTCCGGAAATGACCGAGTCGAAATTTACAAGCAAAAATAGTTGTGTGGAAATTAAATAATTTTATTCCTCTGTCTGTGTTATGTAGAGAGTGAAAGTCCTGAAAAGTTTACCAGTTTGAACTCAATGATTTAATGAGAGATTCAGGGTTACCCAAAGGAAAAACTGAGCTCTTACACTTCGGATTAATAATAATAATCCGTGGCGCTACAGCCCGTGAAGGGCCTAGACCGACCAGCCGGCTGCTGGCCTCACGCCCACATGCCGAAGCAGAGGTGGACGATCATCCAACCAGAATGGAGGTATCGTGTGGTTAGCACGATGATCCCCCAGCCGTTATAGCTGGTATTCGCAACCGGATTTCGCTACCTATCGTAGCTCCCCAAGTGCATCACGATGCTGGGTAGGCACCGGTCCCCTACACTGGCCGAAATTTCATGAGAAAATTTCTTCCCCCATGAGGACTCGAACCAGAGCGCATTCCGTAACGCGAGTCCTAGGCGGGATGCCTTAGACCGCTACACCACGGCGCGGGACACACTTCGGATTAAAATAAATAAATTTGCTGACACCAGGAACATTTCTTCATTGGTACAGCAGTAGATGAAGATTCTCATAAGTTTATTTAAGGTGTATCGAATGACAAACAGGTAACGAAGTATAATTGTCTTATGAAGATAAAATATAAACATCATAACTGGATGATCTGTGGAATTCTGAGAGAGTTGTGCATGCTTCTTGGTCAACAGCTGGGTATACTAAGTTCCATCTTTCCTCTGTGAATGGGGCAGCAGAGAAATAAGCTGTCACTCAGAACAAAAACGCTGACCATAAACAACATCTCTTGAACCTCACACAAGAGGAAAGGTAACAAACGCAACTCCAGAATGAAGAGAAAACGGCGGTATAAAAATTTCACTAAATATGAGTTGTTAATTATGACTAAAGGGCGGAAAAATGTGCGTTGTGACTTAAGTTCAGTGTCAACGAGCTACTGGGTGTTCATTTCAAAGTGTGTCATGACGTCAGTGTTGTGATTCAGCGATTTGAAGCGATTTTCAGCTTTTATGTCAGAGAAGTTGCCTATTAATCAAGGCGTTCAATCTGAATTTGAGAACGTGTACGGTGTAACTTGAACGTCGTAGCGACAGATGGTGTCTGTACGGTCTGTGTGCTACCATAACCTCTTTCGAACTGTGTTTTGCGTGGGTAAGTCGTACGCAGGGTATTTGTTATCATCGGTTGCGTACGGCAACATTCCACCACAGTCTACTATATACAGTCACGAAGCTTGAGTTTTGAGGGTGCTAGAAACAATAGACTGTGCCGGTACTATTTTACATTGCTTGTAATGAGGCGATATTAGCGATCCTAGTGGTGAGCAACTATCTAATTTTTGCATATTTACTACGTATTGAGCTTCGCGACTGTATATACTAGACTGTGATTCCACAATACAAATCAAATGCTCCGTGTCCATGTTGATCGTCGAAGTCAATGTCACCAAATACGTAAGTAATAGTCTTAACCCTCTCCCCACATCCCGAGAGTAAGAAAAAACTCACCTCAGTACGTGTTTCCAAATAGTTCACTTTCCTGCCATTACAGGTGTTACCGTACGTATCGGTAAGTACTCATCTGAACGAACGTCGTGCTTGCCAGGCAACTTCTCTGGCACATAAGTAATACACCTCTGTGGAAGTGTAGGAAGATTGAATTCTCTAGGCTCATCGGCTAGCCACATGACGACATACAGCGAGCCATGACACACTTTGAACTGAACACGCAGTATACTGTTGTCATTCACTCACGTAAACAGCGGCAAGGGAGTACAGTCTGGTTATGAGAACCTCATCACTCCATTCAATCGATCTATAAATACTGGAATGAAGTTGCAATATAGTTATGATGTTTTAAAAGCTTACCTCAAATGTTAACTGCTACCGCCTGGATGATTAAAGGATACATTATACTGAACCACAATATACATCCGTAAATTATCGAAAGAGAAAGTTCGACGTCTCTCATTCAAACAGTTTTTCAACATCGAAAACCTTCTTTCCGTTTCACAAGGTGTTAGAGGTGCAAATGAAAAAAGTGCCGTAGTATCGTCGTTTTTCCCTCCACTTAAAATGTTACACATAACTGTATAACCGGTTTTTTTTTTTTACAGAATTTGTGGAATTTTTCTTTCGCCTTTTCACCTCTAAAATGTGGATTATGAAGTTTCTTGAACGGCATATTTGCAGAAATCATCATATTACATAAATCCACATTAATTTCAGATCGTGTATGTTTTTCATTATTTGAAGTCAAAGACCTTTGTACGATTTCGGTATGTTTCTTGCTGTTATAATGCCGCTCTATGTAACATTTTATACGTATTTTAATTTCACATTTGCGCACGGCACAGAAAATATTTTTCCCTTGCGGAATCAAAATCTGTCTTCCGTATTTATTTCTTAGACTGTTTAATTGTAAATCCTTCGACTTAGGTATTTTAAATCACTTTTACACAACACTACCACCTGCACAAAAGCAATAAACATTTTTGTAAACACCTGGCTTCCTTCCCATACGACTAGAGTTGGGTCGATTCGTGAACGAATCGTTCATTCGAACGACTAATAATAAAGAATCGTAAGAATCGATTCGTGGTATCAACGAATCGTCGTTCAAAAGAATCGTAACGAATCGTCGTTCAGATGAATAGTAACGAATTGACATGATATCGCAACCCACGATTCTATTTACTTGTTTGATGTAACCTGTCAATGGACATTTCCGAATCGTGCCGAATACTCCCGAGCGAGAGTGAAATCAAAATACTGCATTTGTTAAGTATGGAAAATAATGAACACAAACCTGAAATGTGCATAGTTAAATAGAGATGTAATGCAAAAAATGTACTTCGTAATAAGGTTCAGTTGATAAATTATAATTTAGAAACATTATCTTCGATAATTTTGTAGATTAACGGAGGTCATGCTGAATGGTTGCAGCCAATGAGAAAGAGACAATCCAATGTCTCGCCTCTTATGCCATCTATGCGAGAGATGTAGAACGTTTTTGTTCTACGCGTGGTTTGCAAAGGAAAGTGTCCTGTAAGTTGTTCGTTGACGAATCGTTGGAATCGCAGAGTAGGAAGAATCGTGAACTCGTTGACGATTCAAAAGAATAGTTGGAGTCGCAGACTGAGAAGAATCGTGAACGAATCGTTAGAATCGATTCGTAATGTATGATTGAATCGTTGGAATCGACTTCTGAAAAAGAATCGTGTTGTCCAACTCTGCATACGACTAGAAGTTGACACTGAAGGTCATTTGTTGGTTCCTTCTTGTACTGCCGCCCTCTCGTGGTGCATTTATTTTATTGCGCTTGTACCTGTGACGTCATCCATACTTCAGACCAAACTAATCTGTATCGCGTGGTAACACACATTTTTCCGCCCTCTGATTATGACACTGTAATAGTTTTTGTAAAATATATCTTTAATATTTGGCACAGGACATGTTTCACTTAATCACTTTTCCATATTAAATTCAATAACGCTACATTTACATTGCTAAAGTGTCGATGCATATTAAGGAAAAATAATACGTGATAGAGAAAATCTGAACTCAGTTTTGGATTCGGAACCCCAAGAAACCATAAATGTAGCATACATTTTTTAGAATAGTTTTTATGACCCTTAATTTTGCAGACCTCTGTAATCATGGAAAGTTATGAAAGAAATTATAAAAGTGAGAAGATGAAGAAAATTAAAAAAGGGAAAAGGAAACAAATAAGGGAGGACATAAATAACGAAGTATGAATAAGGAGGACGTAATATAGGGGAAGCTGTTGTACCTAGGGACATTTTGTAAAATTTAAATTTTTAAAATATTTGTATATGCTTTTATAACTTTTAAATACTGACAACAGTAACTTTGAAGTGTAAAGTAAAGGGTGCGTCAGAAAGAATGGATGGATTTCACAGGGCAAGAAAATTGTAAGGATACATCAAATCAGACATTTATTGTTATCAACAGACTCACCAATACATGCAGTTTATTTATGGTATACAACATCATCCATATGATGTCCTCGGCTTTCGATACAGGCATCGAGGCGTTTTCTGAAGTTTGCCGTCACTTTCACAGTCATAGTTGGTGGGATTGCCGCGATTTCTTCACGAATCGCCGTCTTCAGTTCGTCCAGTGTGTGTGGTTACTTGCGCCTTCAAATGGTCCCAAAGAAAGAACTCGCAGGGCGCGAGATCTTACCGTAACCTCGGACAATCTCAGTGCAATAGCATGTTTGCGGGCTGATCGTTGAGGTGGCCGGACAACCTACTGTCTGTCTCCACATTTGCAGGTGTACACGCGCTCCGTGTTCGTCCAGGTGATTTCTTCTTTAATGTTGAACCTGTGGTACGAAATGAAGCCACCCACCGCAAAATTGTATTCCGATTTGGAATCCTAGCGTGACGTCCGATGTCGAAATGAGTCCTGAGTGACGATCACAGACTCTTCTTCATTTTTGATAAATGTCTCTGCGATGAAAGCACGTTGTACACCAGACCAACACCATGTTCTCAACTGAAACTGCATTCTCTCACTGACCCAACAGTCGTGGTCTCCCTCACTCTATCCTTCCCCTCGCTGCTTATCGATATTTTGAAATCCATCCGTTCTTTCTGACGCACCCTGTATCTTCGAAAAAAAATATGGTTTCAATTAAATACTTTTGTTGTATAGGTTTTTTAATTTTCATAAAATGCTACATACTGTCCCAAGGTACATAAGGGTGGTGTACCTTGGGACACAGGGTGATGTACAGTAGTGGCAAAAAAAAACCGGACCGACCCTTGCAGCTGATTTCAGAGCCTTGTTCACTCCAGAGCACGATAGACTGGTAACTAAAACTTTCGTGATTGGTATCCTGCTGGGAAGTAAACTCTTTTTTGTTCCTTATTCAAATTTATTCACAATACTTTTCGATTGTCAGTCTTAAGCAAGTTGCAGAGGAAGTCGGTTCGCTTTGTGCAAGTCAGGAGATAGTAACGTGTAGTAGAGGCGTTGATCTGTGTTAAACCGGTGAATAAGTGTGCGTAATAGTGAAATGGAGGGCAGTGCAGTGAATCAAGACCTAATGGAAATGAAGGAGAGCATGGCAGAGCTAAGGAAGAAGATGGAAGAAATTCAACTGGAAAACGAAATTCTGAAAAGTAAATGGGATGAATTTGGAGAGGAAAAGAGGAGAAAAAAATTGTTATTTTTCGGGATAGAAGAAAAAGATAGAGAACAGAGTACCGATAAATATGAGAAGATATTAGGAGTGTGTTGGGAATGTTTTGGTATGGACGTGAGCGATGGACAAGTACAGGAAGTATTTAGAGTCGGAAAGAAGCAAATACAAAATTCAGAAAAAGTTAGGGCAATATTAGTAAAATTTAAGAATGTGGTTACGAAGGAGAGGATTATGAAGAATAGAAGAATGCTAGGGAACACAACGATAAGAATAGATCACGACTGGAGCTACGAAGTGAGAAGTAGAAGAAGAGTTCTAATCCAGTTTCTTAAAGCAGCACGTAATAACGGACAATTCGCGAAACTCATCAAGGACAAAATTAAGATAAACAATTTGGTTTTTAGTGTAGAGGAGTACTTAGTAACATTAAAGGAACCGATCGTAGGCTCAGAAGAAAAGGAAAGGAACAGAAAAATTTTGAAAGAAAAAATCAAGAATATCGTAGCTAAAGGCGAGGTTAGTGACACAAGTATGGTGAGTGTACGCGAGAAAAATCAAACTTGTCAAACTCAGTGACGATTTCCGGAAAGCAGTTAGTGACGTCAACTGATGAAGAAACAGGAGTGACGCGAACTGGCATTCAACAAGCTCAGCAGAACAAGACCTCGATGCAAGCGAATGGAAATAGTGGACATCAGATGGGAGCAATTCCGAAGCGGGTGAAGGAACTAAGATCTAAATCGAGGCTGACGAGAAACAGAGTAATTCAAGTAGGAGATAGTTCAGGGAGCAGTGATGAAGGAAGAGGGGAAAACAAGGTGAAAAAATAGTATGACTTAAGGAAATGGTGTGGAGGGGAAATAAATCGTGAGAAAAGAAAACTAAGATCTAAAACGTAGCAATGTGGAAAAGTGAGTAGTGAAAAGTGCAAATAATTAGAGATGTAGAGTGAGGGGAAATGTGTCATACAGGAGGGGGTTATAGTATTTTTGGTATAATGATGAGTTAGGAGTAAAATAGGGGAAGAATTGATGGCAGACAAATAAAGATTAGTGGAAGAATTGCAATAAGAAATTTTAACAAAGTAATGTCCTAATTGACTTGTACGAGGGGCGTGTAAAACGGTGAGACGGCACTGTATGCTAATAATGTGATGTGCCGCCTCACCGAAAGGTATATTGCTTAAAGACAAATATATACATTCATACATATATACATTCATATACATTCATTCATACTTTTCGATTTCTGGTAAAATTCATGTTCTGGGAATAATAAGTCAATAAAGTAGTAAAATATCGTTGCAGTCGAAAATTATTAGGAATAAATTTGAATAAGGTACAAACAAAATTTCCTTTTCAGGCAGGATTCGAACCACGAAAGTCTAAGTTACCAGTCTATCGTGCGTTAGAGTGAACCAGGCTCTAAAATCAGCTCCAAGGGTCTGTAAGAGTTTTTTTTGCCACTACTGTACCTTGGGACATAGGATGACGTACCTTGGGACATGGTTCAACATAATATTAATGTAACTAATATTTTTATTAAATTTATAATTATACAAAATATAAAAAAGTTACTGTTTTATAATTATTATGAATGATAGATTTTGCTTTCAAATTTAATGTAATAACAATAGTGTTAATGTTGCTAATTTTAAAGTTTCAAAATAGTTCTCAGTTTTCTTGACAGAAAATAATATCAGGCTTTCCAATTAAATGAATTTGTTATTTTCCACGGGCGTATTCTTCAAATGACATTTTAAAACATATTTCTTAGTGCCCCTTAGGCTTGAACCTTTCTCTGAGAAGGTGGGGAAGTTTGATCACAACATCCTCTGAAAGAAGGTCAAAAATTTCTGATTGCTCTCGTGTAAATAAAATACATTGTCATATTTAGTAAACTTCTTTAGATAGTCTACTGAACTTTAAATTCTGTTTCACAAATCTTTTTACAAATTCAACCGACAAAATATTTATAATTAGTCTCTCTTTCCTGCCACACGAATGAGAACAACATTTTCTTCTCTTACTTCTTCTAAATTCGGTCGAGCAGTGTAATTTACAGTTTAAATGACATCTTCATCATCATTATCATTAGACGTAACGCATTCCTTGGCTCATCTGCAATCTCTTCTGAATTATCATCTGGAAACAGAACTTGTGGCTTCAACTTCTTCCGTTTCTGAAATTTATCCATCATATTTCTCTTCTCACTCAAGTTTCTTTTTCTTTCTTCTATCTCGGTTTCCACTAGTGTATCTGTTAAAACACGTACCTTTCCTTTTTTAGGATTATGAGTTATATTTTCCTGCGAGGAGAATAATTTAACTTTGTTAGGGTTTGTCTCTTGAATTTTAATTTGTTACTTGGCATTTCCACTGAAGCTGAAATCTCATAAAAGTCATTACTAAATACTGTTTTTGATTACCCATAAGAGTAACATAGTTATAAAATTATTAAAACTAGCCGTACCCGTGCGCTCCGCTGCACCCGTTAGAAATAAATATAAAGTAATTACATAATTAAAATAGGACATTTGATCCAGGGAACATTCGTGTTTGATATATGGATAAATCTCTTTATTATGTTACTTAATTTAAATTGTATTTGCATAATTAAAATGCTATCATTATTTTAGGAAATACAGGAAACGAATATACAGAATAGCCTACCAAGTTTCTGTGCATAAGAAGCTATTTTAATCTTACCTGTCCTCTATTCACTCACAAGTTAATGTAATAACATTATAGCATTATGTCCATCTAGAGAAACTACACTTTCCAATGGTGAATAAATAATTAATTATACAAATTGGTTAATTTAGCTTCCGATATTACTTCATACAAACACAGAAACATTATCTGTAGGCCATCTTTCATAGCTTTCGATTGTTGCTGTCCAAGGCCCCTTATAGACGAAGTCATTTGTTTTTTAATTCATTACACGGCCTTAGATGGCAGTTATTTTAATTTTAAAACTCATTTATCTCATTAAATATCAGTCCTATCAAACTTTTTCAAGGTATTTTGAAAGAAACTGTTGTTATGTAACATTTTTCATAAAAATCAATAATAAGCGAGATATTTCGATTTATTTAATTCAGGCCCTCTTATAACACCCTTTTTAAATAATGTATTTTGAATGCCATATAGCCTAAAATCTAAGTTACAACGAACTTAATTTATATTCCAATTTTCATCGAAATCCGTTCAGCCATTATCGCGTGAAAAGATAACAAACATACAGACAGACAGACAGACAGACAGACAGACAGACAGACAGACATACAAACAGAAATTTCAAAAAAGCGATTTTCGGTTTCAGGGTGTTAATTATATATGTTAGGACCAATTATTTTTGGAAAATCGAAAATTACCAGAAAAATTTCGGCTACAGATTTATTATTAGTATAGAAGTCCACCTGAAGACAATTTTCATTAATTTCAAAAATTACTTACGTTTTAGGTTCAAAAATTGATTTTTTAAATAAAATCTCTCTTTATTGCTTCAACAAAAAGTAAATCATTCACTGAAGACCTGAATTATTAAATTAGAGTGGTCAACTGCGAAAAAAAAATCCACCACATAACCTTGAAAATAAACAAAGTGTGCCCAGGTACAACTTATCCCTAGGTACAACAGGTTCCCCTATTCAGAGGAAAGAATGGTAAAACGTGATATATGCACAAGGAAGAGACATCGTCATTAAATTAGTTAATGTAATATTTCATTAATAAGTAATTAACGATTTTAGATTTGGCTATGAGATTCAGTAGATTTGATTTGAGTGTACTATGCGTCCTTGTGTGACTGCTGTAACGTGACGCTGTTCAGAGCGCGGGTTAGTCGCATAATCGGGTTGGTTCCACGCGAATTCGCCGCTAGCTGTCCGTCATTCTTGTTATTTTCGTGTTAATAATTGTGTTTACTCTACGTCGTGCTCTGTAATGGACAAGGATCACGCAACTTAATTTGTGTGACTACCATGGCCATTGATCACACAGAATTGGAAGGTGACAGGATTTACTGAGTCCACGTGGAATAATTCGGAATTTACACATTTCAAAAAATCCCTCTTATTTTATTTAGCCTATGTGGCATGAAATTTACTGCATATAAATCTCACAATTATAACGACTCTCTTTACCTTTGAAGGGGACTTGTAGGCATACGTGAACCTACGGAAAAATACATTATAAATGTGCTGATATTTAAATCGCAAATGCAATTCAGTTATAAATACACGGACATAATTTTATTTTACTTCAATTTTTATTGTACCTGAGTTTTTGAATGTACGTCACTCCCACCCCCTCTACTAGTAAACTTCCAACCGCTCTCCACACAGAACCGAAGCCGCGTATGCGGTACTGAGTTAGTGAGTATAGTGCGTTCCAGAAATGTGTTCGCGTTTTCCAGTGACGAAAGAGCTTGCAATATTGAATCATATTTTCGCACAGGTACTGTTGTCCGTTTGCCTACATCGGGCCGCATCCCGGTTTCCCCCACCTGCCTCTGTTCGCCCCTCTGTAAAGTCTAGTAGCTGGGCTGTCTTAGCTCTTTCTGAAAACATTAATTTCTGTTAGGAATTGGACGTTTACGTAATATTATACAAATGTTTAAAATAACCTAAATAAAAGCGCCTCGTTAATTAATTATCACGTGATTTCCCCCCCCCTCTTTCTACGACCCTGCGACAAAACCACTTGAATGGACAGTAGATAGTATGTCTGAGTAATTTTACCTTTTCGGATCGGGCAGAAGTGCAGATGTGAAGATTAAATTTACAGTACGTAACGTACTCTTTTTTAGACTAGGTACAGAATTATTTCAACATTAGTTACTGGTACGAAGGACGAAACTGGCAATTGGAATTAGATGCAATAGTCTATAGTGCGATAATATGCCCAAAAGAACTGAAGCCTGTATCGAAATGAACGGCCACCATTTTCAAAATTGTGTTTAAATATTCATATTATGATTATTTTTCAATTTAACTTCTTTCTCTATATTGTACGCTAATGTGCTGTAGATAGTATAATATACACTGCATAATGAATACGTTCGCATGGATAACTCACTTCGTGAGTAAAAACACTTATTCTTAATACAGTACTGTACTTTGATTAAAGAAAAACATAATGAAAATTATCAAACTCAAAATCGCGATATTTCCTAGTTTACGTAAATGGATGAACTACTTTTCTTCCTTCCTATACCTAGTCGAGTGATTTGTGTTTTACGCCAGTATCATCGAACTCCAGTCTTGGAGGGGGGAGCAAGCGGTGTTTCCGGTTCTCTAAAGGTATAGACAGGTTAATATTAAAAATGCTAGTAAAAATAAAATGATGTCCCTGTACATTATAAATGTGCTGATATTTAAATCGCATATGCAATTCAGTTATAAATACACGGACATAATTTTATTTTACTGCAATTTTTATTGTACCTGAGTTTTTGAATGTACTTCACTCCCACCCCCTCTACTAGTAAACTTCCAACCGCTCTCCACACAGAACCGAAGCCGCATATGCGGTACTAAGTTAGTGAGTATAGTGCGTTCCAGAAATGTGTTCGCGTTTTCCAGTGACGAAAGAGCTTGCAATATTGAATCATATTTTCGCACAGGTACTGTTGTCCGTTTGCCTACGTCGGCCCGCATCCCGGTTTCCCCCACCTGCTTCTGCTCGCCCCTCTGTAAAGTCTAGTAGCTGGGCTGTCTTAGCTCTTTTCTGAAAACATTAATTTCTGTTAGGAATTGGACGTCTACGTAATATCATACAACTGTTTAAAATAACTTAAATAAAAGCGCCTCGTTAAGTAATTAACTATCACGTGATTTCCCCCCCCTCTTTCTAGGACCCTCCGACAAAACCACTTGGACGGACAGTAGATAGTATGTCTGAGTAATTTTATCTTTCCGGATCGGGCAGAAGTGAAGATTGAATTTACAGTACGTAAAGTACTCTTTTATAGAGTAGGTATAGAATTATTTCAACATGAGTTCCTCGTACGAAGGACGAAACTGGTAATTGGAATTAGGTACAGTAGTCTATAGTGCGATAATATGCACAAAAGAACTGAAGCCTGTATCGAAATGAATGGACACCATTTAAAAAATGTGTTTAAATATCCATATTATGTTCATTTTTTAATTTAACTTCATTCTCTATATTGTACGCTAATGTGTTGTAACAGTACAATATACACTACATAATTAATACGTCCGAATGGATAGCTCAATTCGTGAGTAAAAACACTAATTGTTAATACATTACTGTATTTTGATTAAACAAAAACCTAATGAAAATTAACAAACTCAAAATTTCGATATTTCCTCGTTTACATAAATGGATTAACTATTTTTCTTCCCTCCTATACCTAGTAGAGTGATTTGTATTTTATGCCAGTATCATCGAACGCCATTCTTGGAAGGGGGAGCAAGGGGTGTTTCCGGTTTTAGACCTTTAAGCCAAAGATATAGACAGGTTAATATTAAAAATGTTAGTAAAAATAAAATGATATCCCTATATATAATGTAATTTTTACAATGGATCAATGTAATGGATCATTCAGTAATATTTTAAGATGTAAAACATAACGTTCAGCTGCACAGTTTCTCCCTTTACTCACTATTACAGTTTCTACCAAACGTTGAAGGACATCCCTTCAAAAGCGATGTTTCACTCTTGACTTTTATACGAAGGCTGTAAGTAAAGAACAGTAGTGGCAACACTGTCAGGAACTGGTCATGCACATATGCATATGATACGAGACAACTGGTGATCGTAGTTGGAGATATTGTCGATGTATTGAATGATAAAACCAGTTGCTATGACAACATATGTTACTGTGCGTGGTTAAATGTAGAGCACCATTGTTAACTGCTCTACAGCATGTTTATTAAACTTGAGCAGCGATCGTGGATAAAAATGGAGGTAGCCCGTGGTAGAAATGCACGACAATGTCATCAAGGGTTACATTAAGCTTGTGGCAACGATGCACTACCGTATCGGACGATTACAAGATGGGGCTCTGTATTTCGTATGGGCGGAAATGAGACAGCACATGTGGCTCCCACAGGTCACCCGTCCATTTGTGACGGACAAGTTAGTGAGCGATACGGTAGTGCATCGTTGCCGCAAGCTTCAAGTAATCGTTGATGACATTGGCATGCATTTCTACCAAGGGCTACCTCGATTCTTTTTCCATGATCTCTGCTCAAGTTTAGTATACATGCTTCAGAGCATTTAAAAACAGTGCTCTACATTTAACTAAGCACATGAATAACATCTGTTGTAATAGAAACCGGTTTTATCATGTAATACATCGACAATATCTACAACTACGATTGCCAGTTGTCTCGTAGCCTATCGCAAGCGAATGTACATGACCTATTCCCGGCAGTTTGCCACTACTTTATTTACAACACATGTACTTATGTGAAACCCCGACCTTTAGAAAGGGAACAAATGCCTGTGAAACATGAAGTTTTAACTTTAAACCAATCTCTCTATCTTCCAAACTCTGGATTACATAACAATTTTTCTGTTATAAAAACTTATTGGAAAATTTCCTTAGATCAATGAACTTTTTGTCCACACCTGTGGAGTAACGGTTAGCACGGCTGACCGCGAAACTAGGTGGCCCGGGTTCGAATCCCGGTCGGGACAAGTTACCTGGTTGAGGTTTTTCCGGGGCTTTCCCTCAACCCAATTTGAGCAAATGCTGGGTAACTTTCGGTGCTGGACCCCGGACTCATTTCACCGGCATTATCACCTTCATATTATCATTCAACCTAGGATGTTGATACAGCGTCGTAAAATAACCTACTTAAATAAAATCAATGAATTTTGTAATAGAGTTACACATATCTGAAATATTTCTTATGATATTAATTATCACTTTTTATTTAAACAATTTGTAAAAACTCGTTTAACGCATTGTAACCCAGATATTTTCTTTCTTTTATTTAGGAACAATTACCAGTTTCTAAAATTCTCTTGAGTTTGAAATTCGCGGCAAATTGATGAGGGACCGCCAATGTCATTTACATCATAACAGTGGGAGTTGGTAAAAACCAGTCAATCTGCTTATTCCCTCCATTTTTAGTAACCAGTTGTGGAATTTGTAGCAAGTGTGGAAAGGTTAAATTTCTTCCTCGGAAAAAAGTGAAAATGAGTCGAAATCCAGTGAGTATGGACATGAAGTGGCAGATTATTGGGATGTGGAAGAATGACTTGAGATAATATCTGATTCTATCCCAAAAATTCATTGATATAAATACATCTATTAGGTTGGCAAGTCTGATGTTACATGCCCTCTGAGACTCAAGAATGACGTATGACGCTTAGTTAAATATTCCGCTCATAATTGAATTCTCTGTTGTTTTTCGACATTTCCATTCTTGTAAATATGTTTCATCATAATGTTCTGACTTATGGCGATATCTCTTTTCTTTTCAGGTAATGGCGTGGATCATGAACCAGTAACAGTGTGGTATGTTATTCATAGATATAAAACTGATAGATTTATAATTACTAGTAGCAGTTTCAATAATGTAATCTTGTATTGGAAAACAATCTTGCAGGTTATACCAACCAATTCCAATTGCTTTGATGAATTTATATTTACTACTAGGAGTTTCAGTAATGATAGCTTGTATTGGAAAACCATCTCGTAGGTTATACCAACCAATTCCAGTTACTTAAGATGGATTTATATTTACTAGAGGGAGTTTCAGTAATGTTAGTTGGTATTGGAAAACCATCTCGTAGGTTATACCAACCAATTCCAGTTGCTTAAGATGAATTTATATTTACTAGAGGGAGTTTCAGTAATGTTAGTTTGTATTGGAAAACCATCTCGTAGGTTATACCAACCAATTCCAGTTACTTAAGATGGATTTATATTTACTAGAGGGAGTTTCAGTAATGTTAGTTTGTATTGGAAAACCATCTCGTAGGTTATACCAACCAATTCCAGTTGCTTAAGATGAATTTATATTTACTAGAGGGAGTTTCAGTAATGTTAGTTTGTATTGGAAAACCATCTCGTAGGTTATACCAACCAATTCCAGTTACTTAAGATGGATTTATATTTACTAGAGGGAGTTTCAGTAATGTTAGTTTGTATTGGAAAACCATCTCGTAGGTTATACCAACCAATTCCAGTTACTTAAGATGGATTTATATTTACTAGAGGGAGTTTCAGTAATGTTAGTTTGTATTGGAAAACCATCTCGTAGGTTATACCAACCAATTCCAGTTGCTTAAGATGAATTTATATTTACTAGAGGGAGTTTCAGTAATGTTAGTTTGTATTGGAAAACCATCTCGTAGGTTATACCAACCAATTCCAGTTACTTAAGATGGATTTATATTTACTAGAGGGAGTTTCAGTAATGTTAGTTTGTATTGGAAAACCATCTCGTAGGTTATACCAACCAATTCCAGTTGCTTAAGATGAATTTATATTTACTAGAGGGAGTTTCAGTAATGTTAGTTTGTATTGGAAAACCATCTCGTAGGTTATACCAACCAATTCCAGTTACTTAAGATGGATTTATATTTACTAGAGGGAGTTTCAGTAATGTTAGTTTGTATTGGAAAACCATCTCGTAGGTTATACCAACCAATTCCAGTTACTTAAGATGGATTTATATTTACTAGAGGGAGTTTCAGTAATGTTAGTTTGTATTGGAAAACCATCTCGTAGGTTATACCAACCAATTCCAGTTGCTTAAGATGAATTTATATTTACTAGAGAGAGTTTCAGTAATGTTAGTTGGTATTGGAAAACCATCTCGTAGGTTATACCAACCAATTCCAGTTACTTAAGATGGATTTATATTTACTAGAGGGAGTTTCAGTAATGTTAGTTGGTATTGGAAAACCATCTCGTAGGTTATACCAACCAATTCCAGTTACTTAAGATGGATTTATATTTACTAGAGGGAGTTTCAGTAATGTTAGTTTGTATTGGAAAACCATCTCGTAGGTTATACCAACCAATTCCAGTTGCTTAAGATGAATTTATATTTACTAGAGAGAGTTTCAGTAATGTTAGTTGGTATTGGAAAGCCATCTCGTAGGCTATACAAACCAATTCCGATTGCTTTGATGAATTTATATTTACTACTAGGAGTTTCAGTAATGATAGCTTGTATTGGAAAACCATCTCGTAGGTTACACCAACCATTTCCAATTGCCTCTGATGATTTATATCTACTATTAGGAGTTTCAGTAATGTTAGTTTGTATTGGAAAACCATCTCGTAGGTTATACCAACCAATTCCAGTTGCTTAAGATGGATTTATATTTACTAGAGAGAGTTTCAGTAATGTTAGTTGGTATTGGAAAGCCATCTCGTAGGCTATACGAACCAATTCCAATTGCTTTGATGGAATTATATTTACTACTAAGAGTTTCAGTAATGATAACTTGTATTGGAAAACCATCTCGTAAATTATACGAACCCATTCAAATTACCTCTGATGATTTAAATTTACCAGTAAGAGTTTCAGTAATGTTTGCTTATGTTGGAAAACCATCTCGTAGGTTATACCAACCAATTCGAATTACCAGTGATGAATTTATATTTGCTAGTAGGAGTTTCAGTAATGTTAGCTTGTACTATGTCCTGGTTATGAGACATGATAATATTCTTTGTCTTTTCGGGATTTACTTCCAAACCTGTCTCTTTACTTGCTTCAAAATACATTGAAGCTAGCATAAGTCATTTCTTTCATTCATAATTTTCTGTCCAAAGGCAGGTTCTTCATTGCAAATTCAGCATTCTGCAATCGTCCCTATTTTCTGCCTTCCCCTTAGTTCCGTATATGATCCGTATATCTTAATGTTGTCTATCATCTGAGATCTTCTATCCCGAACTCTTCCCCCGTTCTCCTTCCAGTAGAGAGTGTCTTTTTGGTCAGTGACCCAGGCATTTATTTATGTTCTTGATATATTTCAGCATTATTCTTTTTCACCCATTCTTTCTAGCACATTTCACACGCTCCATTTTTATCTATATCAACATTTTAAAATGATGACTTACTAGTCGTGTTTCTTCACTTCTTCGAAATGTCCATGTTTCTGCCCCATACAATTCACACTCCTCACAAAGCACTTCTCTAGTGTTTTCCTTTGTTTCTCCTCCATAGTTCCGCAGGCGACGTTTTTTTGCCATTCCTATCCTTCTCTTGACTTCCAGGGAGCTGCTCATATCCACTTATTCTACTGCCTACTCCTGCGGTGGTTGAGTGGTCAGACCTTTGATCTGTGACGCAGGCAGCCCGGGTTCGAGTCTCGGCAGGTCTGGGATTTTTCATTGAAATGTCCATAGTGATCCTTGTAGCGGCCAAGGTCGCAGTTGGGGTGTTTCTCGTGGTTTTCCCGTTTTCCCCCATATTAGGCATTTACATCCTTCCGTTACCATTTCTCCATTTCGTTATCATTCCATAACATTCCCCGATCGCAGGCTGGCGACGCACAGAGGGGGCTGGCCTAGGGACGAAGGGGGTTGCCTGCTCGACACTTGGGGACGCAGCAAACCTTGGTGTAGTCAACCGGCGTCGATTTGGAAATGCGCCTAGCTTGAGGGTTAGCGCAATAGACCGTAACAGGTCGCAGTTCTGGGCCATAGTGCCAGCTCCCGTAAATTCATTTCAATTGTTCTACTGCCTCATTTCTAATTCGCAATTTTACCTTTATTTTTGTTTCGAAAACCTTGGTCTTCGTCTTCCTTCCATTAATCTTCATCCCATACTTGTCACAGATGTTGTTAGCTCCTGGAGCATCTCTTAGTATTATATTATTGTCTACTAACGTTATATCAGCAGCAAATCTTATACACTCGATTCTTCTTCGTGCTATTATGATAGTCTTCACTTAATCCTCCAAGTTGATTAGAATAGGTTATTATGATTAACTCTAGCTTGCATTTGAAACACGCGTTTGTTACAATTTTTTAAAATGTAATTTAATAATGTCTCTCAATATATCCTGGCTTAGTTACCTCATCAATAGTGGCTTATTGGTGGCACGAGGTTCAAACCTGTCTTCGGACAATTAACTAAACAACAAGAATACGGTACTTATTTCCTTATAATCATTATCTATAACCAAATAAATGGAAATGGTGACGTAATTAATGCTATTAAATTTTTCTGACTTGAATTTTTACATTCTTTTTATGATTTTCCACAATTATGGTTGCACAAGGTCATAGAGATATCATAGGAAAACAAAAAGCTAATTAATCCTCTTGCTAACAACAGCTGGCCAAGGAACAGGCGGGTGCTGCACTCTATCGGTAGAGAGCGAAACTACTCCTGAGGATATCAAATGGAATCATCGGACAAATCATATGAATCAGAGATTACAGAAGTGTTAGTGATTCCACATGGACACATAAGAGCGGAAAGGGTCAATTGAGAATTTCGAAAAATTTATTTGTTTTCGAGATGTGTTGCTGGAAAGAAAATGAAGAATTTTTCATTTTGTATCTGGGCTTCCTTTTATTTATCATATGCTTTTAAAAGGTAAAACCAGCAAAAATATTTCAACATTGTTCTATTAATTAAATTTCAATCTCACTGAAATTATTCAGGATTCAGTTTTAAACTTTATATTTGTTACAAGATCTCTGTACAATATTTACTTATAGGCCCTATCCTAGATGTCTTTTCTGCAGTATTTCACGAATTGTTAAATAAGCAAGATTTATGAACTCTTCAATTATGTTTTATACTCGTTTAAGAGCCTGCTTTATGTGTATTCTATTAAGGAAAACTGAGCACTCTTATTTCAAATACAATTTTCTCTATAGGCTTATATTTAAATTTGACAGTTATGAAGGACTTTCTAAAAACAGATATATCTTATTTCATAATCCTGTACGTCTATTCCTCACCATTATTTCCGAAAGGAACAGAAGGTTGGTGCATGTACACTTATCAAGAAGCTCCAAACTAATTTCCTTAGAAGATCCGCCTCTGAAGATACTTTTCAGCTAAAGAAACTGTAATGTATTGCGAGTAGCTTGGCGAAACGGATATAATGTGGAGTTATTATCGCTGAACATACCTAAATCTTCTTTATCTCGCAGAACAGTTTCAGTTTTGTAAAAATAGCTTTGACCTATATTTGAAGAAGTCTTTATATAGCTATAGGAAAATACGGTAAAATAGAACAAGAATTGTGTACAAAGAGACAAGTGGCTACAAACGAGGATCCTATTACAAATGACGAAAGAAAGAATACGAACCAAAACAAAGTGTAGTATATTTCTTTATTTTGTATAAGATGCTGTGAGAAATTGTTAGAGAGTGTATGAGAGAGTTTCACAAGGAATGGAGGAAATTGTAGAGGAGCAGGACATGTGACAGATTACAGAAATAATACACAGATAGATTGGCAATTGAAATGAAGAACATTACAATTTTCGATTCTTGGCTTATACTGTAGATAATTCTGCAATTTCCTTAAGTTATAACCAGGGAACGGGCTGGTATGTATGTACTAAAATGTGTAATACATGGAAATGCAGTCTACATTCTGTTATATTTATCTGAATATGTTATTAACTATGGACATAAAATATTACAAACATAACCTGTAAATGCCCTCGCCTGAAAGAATCTGTAGATGTGAAATACATGGGAATTATTGTTGATCAGCACTTGAAATGGGATAGACAAATCACCTTTTTATGTAACAGGATACGTAAAACAATTTACAAATTTGTAAACCTTCGCTATTACTTGCCTACTCATGTATTACGTTTGGTTTATTTGGCTATAGTTGAATCTGTTATCCAATATGATATAACTGGATGGGGAGGCATTACAAAAACTGCTCTTTTTCCTCTAATTATGTTGCAAAAACGTATAATCAAAATTTGTTTGAAAAGGCGACTGGATTATCCAACAAATTTGATCCATTCCGAATTGAATGTTCTTAGAATTGACCAAATTTATAAATACTCTTTAATGAAATTCCATCATAAAAATAGAATTAAATTTGTAGCTCAGCCACATGCTCATAATACAAGACGAAATGAAATTCTTAAATTAGTTGAACCTAAATGTTTCACATCTGCTGCTTTACTACACAGTACACATTATGGTCCACGTCTATATAATTCGATAATAAAATTTCATCCAGAATTGACTACTTTAAGCAATGAAATTTTCAGATCCAGAATTAAAAAAAATTATATGACAGACTTCCCTGTATATATATTATGTACCATGTATTGTAAAACAAGTATATTTCTATCTTAAGTGTATTTTTCTATTTTATCTTGGCTACTATATCAACATGACCTGCACTAATTATACTACTAATAATAATTTAATATTAATCCAGCAATCTCAACATCGTCTCTTTTTTCACTCAGTTATTACTAGTATTATTATTTACTAATTTTATTATCATCTTTATGTGAGCTTTTTTCTTAAGTATCTTGTCTACAAAGTATGTATATCTATGTAACGGAACTGTCCCCGAACACGAACTTTGCTCTTTCGGGGTATTTTAATGTAACGTTTTTATGTATATGTTATTATTAAATAAAATCTAAATCTAAAATAACAATTTTCATCCACTTTGATTATGTAATGTGACTTTTATACCGCTGATAAAAATGATGTAAACACATTCATTATACTTCTATTACGCAACTTGTTAGGTAATGATACTTCTATTACGCAACTAGTTAAGTAATATGATGAAAGACGAGTGAAACGGAGAAAAATTCTCTCCGGCACTGGGATTTGAACCCGGATTTTAGCTCTACGTGCTGATGCTCTATCCACAAAGCCATACCGAATTCCTATCCCGATTTCCGTCGGATCCCGGCCACTTAGTCACTCATAACGAGTGCACCTCTGCACATGTGTGTGGATACGGTCCCATTGTCGTACATCTATGACGCAGTGCATGAGGGTAGGCCACTATAGGGATCCCAAGAGGTGAAACTTAAACTGAGAGGATTCGATCCGACATCGGGATGGGAATCCGGTGTGGCTTGGTGGATAGAGCATCAGCACATAGAGCTGAAAAACCGGGTTCAAATCCCGGCGCCGGAGAGAATTTTTCTCCGTTCCACTCCTCTTTCATCATATGATGACGCAGAATATCTACACGGAAATATCATATGCACTTCGGTACAGCATAATAATATAGTTAAGTAATGATAAAGCTGTTACCTAATTGGTTGCGTAATGTGAACCACACAATAAATAAAATAAAATGGAATTGACTTCATTTAATATAAAAATTCATATCTTACTCGGGATTTCGACAGCATTAAACAATAAATTACAGAATTTGCAGCATTTTAAGTATCTTAATCCTCGTTTGGACTCATTTTAACAATTATTGTTCATTTCTCCTAGTACCATTGTTCTCCTGTTATAAACAAAAGCCTATCATATTCAGAACTAATAAAACAAACAAACGAATCGCCTCTCGCATGAAGAAACTAGTAATAAAAGAATCGCCTCTTCACAAAATACACAATTACTTTTATAAAATAATAATAATTAGCAAAGTGGATAAAACGTTGTACGATATACTTATCGTAACTTCATATTACAATACTTGACTGATTATGAAACTCGTATTGTAATATGAAACTTTACGATACTAGTATCGTAACTATTACTCGTATTTAATTCAAGATATTATAATGTTTACTTCCCATTCATTAATCATTAGTTTGATATGAATTTCAAATAACACACAATCGTTTATACCCTATTACAAAAGTAATTTGTTACGAAAGTAAGTACCCATATTTAAAGTTTATCCCAGATAACCTGATAGGGACTCCTTCCCTATGCTACTGCCAGAGGGGAGGACACTACGGTCTATTTAGAAAACATTACTCATATGAATTCATTATTCTTTACTGTGTATCTTATTTTTTTCTGAGTATAGTGTTCATTTGAGACTATTATTACAATTTTTTGTTGTAATCTATCCAAGATTTAAGGATATTATGTATGTGAATGACCACAAATATTATCAGAAAATGCAGGCTCTAAATTTCTAAAATTTTATAAGGAAATGAACTCACAATTGGACAAAAATTGCAAGGTATTACAACAAGATTTATTAGAACTTAAATATCTGATAAAAATATAAAAAAGGTTACTAATAATATTTTTCGAACCACTTTTATCAAAGTATGAAAAAAAAAAAACAACAATTTCTGCAGTTACATCATTTGGTAACCATAACTTTGTCTGACATCTTTAATATTTTTCCTGCGTGTAATAAACACTGGTTTATTTTAATACAAGTAATATTTTATTTGTCCTATATAATAAACGGCCCCGAGGTTCACTCAGCCTCCTATAAAATTGAGTACCAGGTCTTTCCTGGGGGTAAAAGCGGTCAGAGCGTGGTGCCGACCACACCACCTCATTCTAGTGCCGAGGTCATGGAAAGCATGGGGCTCTACCTCCATGCCCCCAAGTGCCTTCATGGCATGTTACGGGGATACCTTTACCTTTTACCTTTACATATATAATATATATTAAAATCTACATATTTTGTGATCTAATTTTGCTACTTTCAAAGAAATAGGCATTATTGTAATCTACCTTTGTATAAATGCACTTCAGAATTCTATCTCTAATGGTTGTGTAGTTATGATGTGATTCTATTTGGAAAATTTAATTTAAAGTAAAAAGTGAATTATAAAAAATGTTATTAGCAACCTTTTTTTTTCTACTTTTATCAGATATTTAAGTTCTAATAAGTCTTGTTGTGGTACCTTGTAATTTATGTGCAATTGTGAGTTCATTTCCTTATATCATTCTAGAAATTTAGAGCCTGCATTTTCTGATAATATTTGTGGTCGTTCACGTACATACACCCTTAATCATTGGATAGGGTAGAACAAAATATGGTAATAATATATTAGTCTTAGATGAACACTGTTCTCAGAAAAAATAATTTTTTCCTAAATGGTAACGCTGTGTTTACTATTCGATAGCCTAAGTACGGTACCTACTCTCCGTACAATTATGATTTATGCTCTTATTATTTGGCAGACTGATGAAGAATTATTTATACTTAATCAGTGAGAGTTATTGTTGCTTCTAGTGGATTTGAAAGAAAGAAAATTAACTGACTTTTATAGAATTTCTTTCTACGTCTTGGGGGACATTAAGATTTCCTTCTGAAATACAGGGACATCATTTTATTTTTACTAACATTTGTAATATTAACCTGGCTATACCCTTGAATTAACGATTGAGAACCGTTTGCTACCCCATCCCGCGACTGGAATGTCTTCATAAATAAGCTCCGAAAGTGACAGTAAAACCTCGTGAATCACCCTGTATATAAAATATAATCATACATTTATTCTAGTACATAACTCTTTTTGTCCACTTTTCACTTTCCTTGGCCGGGATCGGAATTGTTTGAGTTTTATTTTATTGTGTAAGCTAGTTTATCCATCACGTGGCAGGGAAGGCGGAATCGAAACGAGTGTGTTTGTGTGTTGGGGATGCTTAAGCCAAGTGTGTTCCTTTTCTTCTTTTGTTATTTCTTTATTGAATACAACGTAATAGTAGAGTTGAATTGCCATTTGATGCTGGTCTTATTTGTGTTATTTCTTTCTTATAAGACACCTCGAGAGAGTTTATAAGAGAGTTTCTTCTTTCTCAAGATACAATCGACACACGGACGGATGCGGGGTTTTACCCAAGCGCGACTCAGGGGTAGCGTGCTTGTAAGGGTATGAGTATACAACCCGCGTCACAATACACACACAACATACATACATGCACGGACACTCCCTGTGTGTGGGAATGGACTCGTTCACATTGTTGAATTTATCGGATAATACATAAGTAAAGTTAAAGCGTGTATATATAAACTTAACAAAAACAAAAAGACGTCAGCATTTCTATGGGAACCAAATTATCCTTTCACATTTTCCTATTGTTGAAGGTCGAATATCTATATATATATATATATATATATATATATATATATATATAATTTGAACTGGTAATGGAAATTACGGGAAAACGGCTGAACGAATTTTAATGAGTGGCCCCTCATTTTCATGCCTGGCATCCAAAGTTTTTCGGAAAGACAGTAGTTTTCAGTGATGTAAATTTTCCTACATAATTTTCCTATTTTCCAAAATCCATCTCTTGTCAGTTTTGAGAACTAATTTTATTGAATCACGGCCGACTTGATTGAATTTCAGAACAAAACACACACTACAATAAACAGTAGGCTATTACACGAAGGCCATGACGTGCAGGATTGCCGACATATTTAGAGCTCAATTCAATTTGTTATTAAAAACTGATTCTGCAGTGTATAATTTTCTGAGTACAGCTGTGTATTGGACATTCAAATCTACGAAACTTGAGGTGGTTTGATGACATTATTACCATTAGAAATTAAATATTATTATAGTTAATATCATGATACGCCTATTTTTGATTAATTGAACATAATATTGATGCTATATTGATGACATGAAAATGAAACGTTTTGAGGTTATGTAAGTAAATGTAGAGAATATCTTAATTTAGATCTGCATTTCTATAATTTACTGAGTGACTGCTATATATAACTACAAAACTTAAGATAATAATATTGTTATTAAAAATCAAATATTTTATACTTATTAACCCAGTGGGGTTGGGTCACTTTCATATACTTAATGGCGGTGTAGTGTAGATATTGATATGTGTCATTGTCTTCAGTATTGGCTCGACAGAGCGCAAAAATTACAGTTCCTAAGGAAAGATCAAAAGGTATTACTTACTGATAAAATAAGAGGCCTAGAAAATTTTGTAGTCTCCAGATCATTTCAGCAAGATGTCTTAGTAGGATAAAATGATTTTACGCTCTACATTTCAAGTTCTACGTGCAGCAGCTATACGAAAATGCTATTGTTCGAAAGCTTAGCAAACCTGAGATTTTTTTAACTTTTGCCTACAATCCACAATGACCTGAAATAGCTACTGCTATCGTCCTGACATTGATACTTGCGTTTTCGCATTGAAACTCAAAAACTGAATTTGGATGGGTTCAAGAAAAAGTATTTGGCCTAAAAAAATCCATTCAAAGGGAGTATGTTTCATTATTATGGAAGCAAATAACTATCAAAAACACAAGTATTCTTCATTGAAAATAAATCTGAAAAATTTTTATTTGAACGTCTAACGAACTTAGTTTGCAGCAGCATTTGCTGCACAAGCCACTAGCAGACGTTGAATGTCAAAAATTGTTGCAAGAATTAAAATTATTAACAGCGCATAAGCACGTAACTCAGTGTAGGCCTATTTTAAATTAAATGTAGATCTCATATACCGTACTGTATGAAATATTTATACACTCTTAGGCAGTGGTGTAGGAAAAATCTGAGAGATGCAGGCTTAACACTGCTTGGAAACTACAGTTTTAGAATTAAATTCGTCTATGGCATAGGTGTTTGCTGTTACGGTCGAAAAGGCGAAATCAATAAATGAAGTTCTTAGAATGGAACATAGACGGTGTATGAGTCTCTGTATACAAACATTAGTCCTATACTTTATATTAGATTTGAGCCCTGTTAATTAATTCGAAATTTAAAACATCTGAATTTGAGAGAATAACATTATTAAGATATGAGCCGTTCAGAGCAGAAGTGGTGTAAGTCAAAATTGGGTAATGAGGTTTAAAGTAAACATTCTGTAAAATACAGCGCAAAGTAGCGATTAATATGTCCTTCGTGCTATCCACTGACTAATAATAGTTTAAATAAATTGAATATTAATTGCTACTTTGCGCTGTATTTTACAGAATGTTTATTTTAACCCTCATTACCCATTCTTGACTTGCATCACTTCTGCTCTCAACGGCTAATATACTGATCTGTAGAAGTACAGTCTGTTAAATCAACTGAGAATTGAAGGACTAAGTGGATGAAAGGGGTATATGACATTTGTTTTAAATGTGGGTTTTTTTTTTTTTTCAATGTATGATGGTGGTATGTGTCAAGTTAACTTCTGAAACTTATCAAATCATTAAAAATATCTGTTATTAAGTATTTCATAGAGCTAGATTCAGTTTCAGAAGTCAGCTTGACATATACCATCATCATCCGTAGAGAAAATCCACATTTGAAAAATATGTCACATACTTCCTTCATCCACTTAGCCCTACCATGATTTCCTCAGAATCGATAGACTAACGTAAAAATGCAGTAATAAACCTCCATACCCTATAATAATAATAATAATAATAATAATAATAATAATAATAATAATAATAATAATAATAATAATATATTTTAGATGACAGAGGTAAGGCCGTAATGCCTTCTCTTCCACTCAACCAGCAAAAAGTATACATAGATATGTATGAACTTATAAACTACAAAGAATTCAACAATTTGGTTTAGATAAGAGTTAAATGTATACAAGATTTATTTATGAATTAAACCGCAAAATACTATGAACTATTAATTATACAATGAAATACAAACTATGTAGCTCAAGTAAGCAAAGGTACATAGAATTTTAATATATTTCAAATAATGTTAGATAATAGAGATTATTATGAGACAATTTTGAGAATACAGCTCTATCAGGATGATGTCTAAAGAAAGAAGTAACAATGTAGTGAGTGATAGTTTAAGTCAGTATGATTGGAGTGCATTGCTAAGAATGTTATCCTTTAAGTTGTTTTTAAAAATGTTTATTGTATTGTTGTCTTATAGCCCTAATACTTTGTGACAAGGAATTCCATTGTCGCGAAGTGGGTACTATAAAAGATGATGAATAACAAGAAGTTCTATGAAGAGGTATACTTAGCGTGCCACAGATAAGTGATCTGGTATTTACGTTGTGGTTAGAGTATAGATAAGAGAAACGAGCGAAAGGTAATTTGGTATTGAAGTGTGCAGAATTCGAGAGAGTAAAGACAAAGAGTGTAAAGTTCTGCGTTCTTTAAGTCAGAGCCACGAAAGACTTGCGAAGGACGGTGATATGTGATGATATCGTCGGATGTTACACACGTATCTGACGCACATATTCTGAACTCGCTGTAACTTGACTGAAGTTCAGAACTTAGGTCACTTAACAAAACGTCACAATAATCGAAGTGCGGCATTACTAGGGTTTGTACTAGGGCAAGTTTTAATTGCTGGGACAAGAAGTTTCTTAAGCTACGGAAAAAGTGAATGGAGGAACAGATTTTTTTTTATCGTATCTTTAGCTTGAAAATTCCAATCAGATTATTATCGAAAAAGAAACCATGTTTGTTTCCGGCCTTTTCCTAAGTGGTACCTTGTTATCACTTGTGAGACTCAGACATGTCTTCAAACAATATTGAAATTTTGATCTATTTTAATGACATTTAATTAATCACTTTGAAAATATCAATGTACAACAGATTAATCACTACTAGGTATGAAAGCTCGATAAACAAAATGAGAAAGCTGGATGAGCTCAGAAAATTGTTCCAGAACTGGTTGCTTGCAAGAGCGCAAAGCCTAGATATTGGCTTGGGGCACCGTCACACAACGCAGCCGGCTGTAGCAAAAGTTTAAATGAATTCCAAACTTCGATTTAGTAGCTCTTCAGAAGGCTTTGGTGTACTGATTCCTTTTGCGAAGAGAAAGTCCGTCCTAAGTTGAACGTATTATTTAAGAGCGAATCTATTAGAGTACCGTATCACATGTGTACGAACAAAGTGCTTCGAATGTCGCCTCTTAGCAAGGACTTAAACCTTACACACATGAGCATGGATGGGCAACTCGTGCTCACGAAGTGCTAAAAACCTAGACGTAAAGAAAGACTGATGGAGGCAGCCGCAGCAGTTACAAGTTGTTTGTATTTATGCTGCAGAAGCAATTCACTGCCACGGTGCGCTGTGGTTGCAGGTGGTTGTGACGTCTAATCCATGATTTGTATATCAGAATGACACATGGTGCAATAATTATAGTAGTTTTATACAAACTGTAGCTAAACATATACTAATTCTATTGTTGCCAAGCTTCCTTAATTAGAATACGACGATCAGAATAGATAACGACTGGAGCTACGAAGTGAGAAGTTGAAGAAGTTCTAATCCCTTTTCTTAAAGCAGCACACAATAATGGACAATTCGCGAAACTCATCAAGGACAAAATTAAGATAACAATTTGGTTTTTAGTGTAGAGGAATGCTTAGTAACATTAAAGGAACCGATCGTAGGCTCAGAAGGAAAGGAAAGGAACAGAAAATGTTTGAAAGAAAAAATCAAGAATATCGTAGCTAAAGGCGAGGTTAGTGACACAAGTGTGGTGAGTGTACGCGAGAAAAATGCAAACATGTCAAACTCAGTGACGATTTTCGGAAAGCAGGCAGTGACGTCAACTGATGAAGAAACAGGAGTGACGTGAACTGGCATTCAACAAGCTCAGCAGAACAAGACCTCAATGCACGCGAATGGAAATAGTGGACATCAGATGGGAGCAATTCCGAAGCGGGTGAAGGAACTAAGATCTAAATCGAGGATGACGAGAAGCAGAGTAATGCAAGTAGGAGATAGTTCAGGAAGCAGTGATGAAGGAAGAGGGGAAAACAAGGTGAAAAAACAGTATGACTTAAGGAAATGATGTGGAGGGGAAATAAATCGTGAGAAAAGAAAACTAAGACCTAAAATGTAGCAATGTGGAAAAGTGAGTAGTGAAAAGTGCAAATAATTAGAGATGTAGAGTGAGGGGAAATGTGTCATACAGGAGGGGGTTATAGTATTTTTGGGTATAATGATGAGTTAGGAGTAATGTAGTGGAAGAATTGATGACAGACAAAAAAAGACTAGTGGAAGAATTGCAATAAGAAATTTAAACAAAGTAATATCCTAATTGTAAAACGGGGAGACGGCACTGTATGCTAATAATGTGAAGTGCCGCCTCACCGAAAGGTATATTGCTTAAAGACAAATACATTCATTCATTCATTCATTCATTCATTCATTCATTCATTCATTCATTCATTCAATCATTCATTCATTCAATTAGAATACGATATTATGTAATACTGAAAACATAAATTAAACACTGTCTTTTCAATCTACAACAAAGACACCGGTAACTACAAAACTTATTATTACACAATTTGTTAATATTTGTATTAGTTAAGCTGTACAACGTGAGAGTTTACAAGTGTTTATACATTAAAGAGTCTGCCTCTATTTTCAGAGGATATTATCCTATAATCCTAAACAATCACAAATTCAAGAAAGTAATATTGTTTTACATGTTACGGAAAATGAAATAAGCTTAATCCTGAGATCTTTCTGTATGTTTAGAATTTTGACACTTTTTTGCATTAAAGCCTGGTTCAAATTTAGAAGCAGTACGTAGAAACAAATATGGTTACAGGAGGCAAATAAGAGTAGATTATTTGGAAATTCTGATTTAGGCAACATAGCGAGTAATTAGAATCCTGATTTCACCGAAACTGTAAAGCTGGGTCCACACTATATAACAAAACACGTTATATAACAAACTTTGTACGCAATATGTTTCTTTAACTTGCTAAAATGTCATACTTGTGTTCGTATCAAAACAATGTTCTTGTAATAAATTATATGACTCGATAAATGAAATAAATTTCACGTTTGAAAATGGCGTCGAGGGCAGAGGATGTAGTTCTTGCTGCTGCTTCTGTGATTCTGGCAGGATGTAGTAGGCCTTGCAAACGAAACTGTTAGGTGCGGCCATCATTACAAGCCAGAAAACAATATAGTGGAATAACCTTATAGCAGATCTTAAGAGAGATGATGGTGGGGAACTTCGATGTGATGGAAGTTTCAAAAACCTTAACAGAATGACCAGTTCCGATTTTGAATACCTCATAAACATAATCGGACGTAAGATAAGTAAGAAAGATACTTCATTTCGAGATGCAATACCGGCAAGGGAAAGGCTAACAGTTACTTTAAGATTTCTTGCAAGTGGAGATTCCTGCAAAAGGTTAAGTTATTTGTTCAGATTCTCCAAGCAGAGCATATGCAAGATTGTGCCAGAAATATTTTGATTTCTATTGAGCAGATCTTAAGAGAGATGATGGTGGGGAACTTCGATGTGATGGAAGTCTCAAAAACTTTAACAGAATGACCAGTTCCGATTTTGAATACCTCATAAACATAATCGGACGTAAGATAAGTAAGAAAGATACTTCATTTCGAGATGCAATACCGGCAAGGGAAAGGCTAACAGTTACTTTAAGATTTCTTGCAAGTGGAAATTCCTACAAAAGGTTAAGTTATTTGTTCAGATTCTCCAAGCAGAGCATATGCAAGATTGTGCCAGAAATATTTTGATTTCTATTGAGCAGATCTTAAGAGAGATGATGGTGGGGAACTTCGATGTGATGGAAGTTTCAAAAACTTTAACAGAATGACCAGTTCCGATTTTGAATACCTCATAAACGTAATCGGACGTAAGATAAGTAAGAAAGATACTTCATTTCGAGATGCAATACCGGCAAGGGAAAAGCTAACAGTTACTTTAAGATTTCTTGCAAAGTGGAGATTCCTACAAAAGGTTAAGTTATTTGTTCAGATTCTCCAAGCAGAGCATATGCAAGATTGTGCCAGAAATATTTTGATTTCTATTGAGCAGATCTTAAGAGAGATGATGGTGGGGAACTTCGATGCGATGGAAGTTTCAAAAACTTTAACAAAATGACCAGTTCCGATTTTGAATACCTCATAAACGTAATCGGACGTAAGATAAGTAAGAAAGATACTTCATTTCGAGATGCAATACCGGCAAGGGAAAGGCTAACAGTTACTTTAAGATTACTTGCAAGTGGAGATTCCTACAAAAGGTTAAGTTATTTGTTCAGATTCTCCAAGCAGAGCATATGCAAGATTGTGCCAGAAATATTTTGATTTCTATTGAGCAGATCTTAAGAGAGATGATGGTGGAGAACTTCGATGTGATGGAAGTCCCAAAAACTTTAACAGAATGACCAGTTCCGATTTTGAATACCTCATAAACGTAATCGGACGTAAGATAAGTAAGAAAGATACTTCTTTTCGAGATGCAATACCGGCAAGGGAAAGGCTAACAGTTACTTTAAGATTTCTTGCAAGTGGAGATTCCTACAAAAGGTTAAGTTATTTGTTCAGATTCTCCAAGCAGAGCATATGCAAGATTGTGCCAGAAATGTTTTGATTTGTATTGAGCATCTGCTCCATCTCCACTTTTCCCTTTTTTAATTCTCTCTGGAACTGTGCAATAATGTTTCTCATTTCCCTTTCAACCTCTTCCACAACCATCTTCATATTAACGCCCAATTCAGCCCATGCGTCATGGTTTTTTATATCAGTCGAATCCCATAATGCCCGTTTTTCTCTCAACAGCTCAATTAACTCATAAATTTCAGTCTTGTTCCACTCCATTATACGAAGTTTACTTCAAAACACAGTTGAATAATCATTACAAGCACAAAGGGAATGCCTACAAGATCTACGCAATAATGCAAAACACATGATGTTGTGATTCCCGCAAGACTTAGCTCGTACCGTTTTATGCAGCGGGTACTTTTTATAGCAAGTTATATGATGCGCAAACATGTTATATAACGATGTTTTATAACATCTTTTCATCTCTACCGACACGAGATGGATAACATATAACTTGCTATATAACAAAAAAACTCATGTTATATAAAATTTTCTTCCCGTTTCTACAACAAGTTACATAACATTGTTATATAACGTATTTTGTTATATAGTGTGGACTCAGATTTTGGCGTGCTGTTCTGTAGATTTATCACTTCAAGGACGATACGATGGGGAGAGTTCGGCCGGCACCGTTGATCGTGTCCCGGCATAGCTCAGTTGGAAAGAGCGCTCAGCGCGCAGAGCTGAGAGCTTTCGGGTTCGATTCCCTGTGTCGGAACGAATTTTTCTCAAATTATTAGGTATATACATTTTGACTACTAACCCAAAATAGTAGTCGTGATTATTCAATGAGATGGCGAGACCTCATGTATATGAATATAGGTATGTTTATCAATTCAAGCTTAAAACCTTCAGGAGTTTTTATTGACTGCAAGCCAGAAGGATTACAGAAACTTTCCATTCCTTGACCATAGGCACTATCTCTCCAAACCAACCAGTGAATTCTGTTGTAACCTCTTGAAGAATGTTTGAAAGAACATTTTCTTCATCACTCTTCACGACAGTTTCTAGTGAAGAAAAGTGGGAAAGTTGTTTATGTTCTCCTTGATACTGCCTCATTTTAAATATATCTACGTTTACTCTTATCTGGTCGATCATATGTCGCGCAATTCTGTAACTTTCACGCATAACGTGATGACATGTTATATCGGTCTCACCTTGTTTATATCGCATTTTTCTCTTCAGCTCTTCTAAAACTTACTCTCTTGCAGATCCATTCAGTGTTACTTTAACAAAACTTTCGCCATGTTTATTTGTAAAATGTTTTCTGATATTAAAATGTTACGCATAAAAAAAGTACAGTACAACAGAATATAAGATACATAGCTATACCTTCCTTCTTAACAAAAATGTACTTTTTCCGAGTCGTGAATAAAAGAGAAACGGTCTGATTAGATTTTACTGTTTCACTCATAACGAGCCGCCGCTTACTGCAGACTCGAGCGAACTTCGTCTTTCAAGAACCGCATACAGATACTAGAGCTAGAACAGAGTTCGTTTCACCTGACTGAGATTGTGTTCACAGTTTGAGAGCACGAGTTTCTCACCCATGTACATGAGGCAACCTTATTGTCTTTCCTTCTACGTGAATAGAACAACGCGATTTCAACCTGGCTCAGTTTTGTCATATTCTAAATTATAACTTATTATACGCTATTTACAAACAGACTTTATAGCTGACAAGAAATTTCATGTAAGGGACGATTTAGTAGATAAGGAAATGGGTTTCGTAGTTCGAAACAATTGATGTTACCGCAGGAACATTGCTACCTAATAGTGTGACAATGTAGACATCTCTGATATTCCACATTTTCAGTTTATACCAGTTACTGCTTGGAGGTTGAATGAAGTCTTTCTAGGTATAAGCGCTGTTTTGGAGAGCATTAGGCAACATTTGTATCGTCATGTTTTCATTAACCGGTTCAGGTTCTGCCTCATGAATGGTGTGCGACATTTTCAAAAGCTTTCATCATTCCTACGTTTTCAGAAGTTTTAGGTAACCTTTAGAAATTATTAGTCTATTGATGATATTTAAATTTGTTGATAAATTCTTAGAAAATATTGATTTTGCAATTTTAATTGTAGTTGCTTCATCATTAAAACTTCCTAACGTTTTGAATAGAATATTAGCACAAAGCAACAATGCATCCAAATCTTTGCCGAACCACAGTCTAGTATATACAGTCACGAAGCTTAAGTTTATGGGGGTACTAGAAACAATAGACTGTGCAGGTACTATTTCGCATTGTCTGTAATGAGGCGATAGTAGCGATCCTAGTGGTTAGCAACTATCTATGGATGCATATTTACTAGGTATTGAGCTTCGTGACTGTATATACTAGACTGTGGCTTAACTCAGAATTCGTATTTGACACAGGATTAGCCTTTGAAGCTGCATTTGCTTGTGCAGTAGGTTCAATGTTTTCAATATGCATCTTGGTTCGATACTAATTTTTGTGTCTTTCAATTTAAACGTGCATAAAATATATTTGCCCCTTATTTTAGGTTACCCGATATAAAGTCCAGGATTATAATGTCTATACGTCAAACTGCCCATGAAAATAATGTCCACGTTGAAAATGTGCCTCAATTTTGAAGTCTACTAATGCAGTGTATTTTACCTTAGCTCTTCGTCATGTTAATGTTGCATTATTATTATTATTATTATTATTATTATTATTATTATTATTATTATTATTATTATTATTATTATTACTATTATTAGATTCAAATGTCTTTAGAGTTCGATAAAAATGAAACAAAATAAAAGCAAACTAATGTAGGAGGATTACTTCCAATGTCCGGTTATATCAGATGATCTAATTACGAATCTGTGTCATCTCCACATCTTTTCCGAATCCAATCATATGGTGACTGAATAACTTCGCAGTTGATACAGCGTAGTTAAATAATCTTAAAAAAAACATTTGCGGTGCTGTCGTATCCTAAAAATTTTACTCAATATTTCAGGAAAAAATTCAATTTTGGAAATTTTATGAAAACGGCAATTTTTTTTTTTTTTTAATTTTCACATAAGAATTGCACGCAACGTGGAGTTAGTAGGCCTGTTCAATAATTTTTCCTCACTCTGTAGCCTATATGATTTGTCGTAACGTTGTGGCTCAATATCAGAGTCTCTTTGATGAGAGACTTTTTTCGAAAGCCCACTGGCCACCACGCGATCCCTAGCTAAGTTAACGTTCCGCTTGTGGCAAGAGATCGCTGACACGCATCCTCTATCTTACTAGAAAGTAGTCGCGGAAGAGCAACTTTGCGCTAAGACCTTCTCCCTAACTTTGCCAATAAATTAACAGAGCTACTTTGATTCCTTTCTTGGAATCATGGTGTCACCAAAACAAGTGAGAGAAAATATTCACCCCCTCCCCCCCCCCTCTCTCTCCTTTCTTGTAGACATAGCTCAACTAAGCCTATCTTTTCTTTTCTCACATATGGGTACAACCAGTTCCTATGAGAAGAAGAGCCCCAGAAGCTTCGAGGGTAGGCCTATTCCACTCAGCGAATTAGGAGTCGCAGCAATTCCTTTGTCGCTGAAACATCGCTTCTATATCGTTTTTTTTTAAAGAATAATTCGTCTTGCCTTTACTTCTAATAAACTGTCACTCGATATCTTCTATAATTGAAAATCCCAGACAGAAGTTAACTTTCACAGTTGAAAATTGTAGACTATCAATGGTGAAACTTTTATACACATACTTTAATATAGAACAGTAACTGTAATACTTATTTACATGAAGCACCCTTTGCTATAAACCAGCGTTTTTTTTAAGTAGGGACCACCTTTTTAAGTCAGAACAATTCCGCGGACCATCTTACTCTTGTTCCCTTCGAAAGCAAACTTACCATTTTTGTAGCATATTTTAATACCATTATACTTATATTTTAAAATAGAATTAATTAATTATAATACTTTTCTAATTATATTTTTTGTGGCCAATCACAAGTAACTTATAACAAATTCTGTGCATTGTTGATTCATCGCTTGCCTGTTAGCAGCTAGTTGTTTAAAATCCTTGTTATGTGGTACACGCTAGTAGTTGTCCATGTAGTAGTAGTATTTATTTATTTAACCTGGTAGAGATAAGGCCGTCAGGCCTTCTCTGCCCCTCTACCAGGAGATTCCAACTACAATATCAACAATAAAATTACAATTAGTATTAAATTTACAATTACAATTACAAATAATATTACAGTTAGTATTAAATTTACAATTACAATAAAATCAAAGTACGAAAAGATTACCTGAATAATTAAATCTAGATAATTTATCATAGAGAAACAAAGAATATTTTATATTTACTGAATTACAAATTAAATCTAGAATAACAACATTGTATAGTGATGAAATTACTGAATATTGAAATATTTTGTGATAGATTAAAGAAACTATTTACAAGTAATCAATTGCTGACCAAGTGCCTAGTAAGTTTTCGTTTGAATTCAATTTTATTTCGACAGTCCCTGATGCTAGCAGGTAGCGAATTCCAGAGTCTTGGCAGGGCTATTGTGAAAGAAGATGAGTATGAGGAGGTGCGATGGGATGATATTGTTAGTATTGTTTCATGACGAGAGCGTGTGTTCAGATTATGGTGGGAAGAAAGGTAAGTGAAGCGAGACGACAGGTACGAAGGAATAGAAGAGTTCAAGATTTCGAAGAGAAAGAGAAGTCTCTGTTAAATAATGCCCATTATACATAATGAAAAACTGGTTTCGATCCGGATCTTTGAAAGGAAAGGGACCTGATGATACGCTTAATTTAGGCAGTGCTAATAGTTCAGAAGCTGTGTGTGAAGAAATATATTAATTATAGTGCCATTAAAGAGATATCTAATCCTGGTAGCTATTCAAAGAAAAAATACTTTCGTAAATATGATAAGAGTTATTTGGAACTTGGATTTACTTGGTGTGGCAATGAGAATGAACCAAAACCTCGGTGCGTTGTTTGTTACGAAGTGCTTTCAAACGAATTTATGAAACCCGCGAAATTGAAACGGCACTTAGAGAAGAAACACGCAAGTGTAAAAAGTAAACCTGTCGGATTTTAAAATAGACGGAGTCTAAAATTTGTTTTATCGTCATCTGGAAAAACAAATAAAAAGCTTAATGCAAAAACATGCCCGATTTTCAGCAAGTAAAGATGTAATTTGTCACGTTCTATTAATTATTGGTGTACGACGTACAGTACGTGCCTATTTCAATGTGCACACTGGGTGTCGGCAAAACTACTAAGAAAGACATCAATACATGAAAAGTTTCGGTACTTCGGTCCTCTGTTATGAATTCGGGTGGTCTCTGGCTGGGTTACAGACTCGGCACCAGATGAGCAGAGAAAAGATGGCGAGAAACGCAACGTTCATGGTTCATATATGCTTTAAATCCCTCTTTTGTTGCTGTGAGTAGAGTGGGAAGTGAGTAGATGAGTAGGGTAAGAAATTTCATAAAATATTTGTACTACGAGAAAAAGTGAAATGCTATTGCCATGTATCATTTACAAACTCTGAGATTTTCAACTATAGGTTGTACGCAATTCGTTTGAATTTTATTTTTTCGCGTGTCTTTTTTGAAGGACCATAAGGGCAGAAATCGAGGACCATAGGTGGTCCGCGGACCATAGTTTGAGAAACGCTGCTATAAACTATACACCAGCGATGTCATCCGGTTTTATTATCTGCTGTACTTAATTTCGTTCCAGCAACGGTACGCGATCAAACCTTACTTTCCCTGCTTTCCCTCTCCTGCCACCAGTCTTTTGATAGATGTGATAGGGGAATGCAAATTTAATACAGTGCATCATACGACTTTCCACCAATATGATATTATAGTTTTTTGGTACATACAACATGAGCCATTCGCTCTGAAAATGTCCAAGTCTATTTCACTTTCACTCTGTATAGTAATTTTCAGTCACTATTCCATTCATTTTTTATTTTCTCGTTTGTTCAAACTCAAAAAAATAGTACATTATGCAACGAGCCTATAATGGTAGTAATTAAGACGCGAGTATGTTTGTTGTATAATTTTCATACGAGCGTCTTAATTACCATTATAGGCAGGTTTCTTACGATTTTTATGCTCGACCATATTTCTAACTTGAAATTATTCATAAGTATTCATGTTATGGTTATGTAAGTGAGGAGCGGAACTGATCTGAATTGTGAGATGTGCGCAAATGCGAAAGTATTGATTTTTTCCGAGGCACGAATGTCATTGACCTTGACATAATCTAGAGAATAACATGAAGATTAGTCTTGATATAACCTTGAAATTGATTTAGAATTGAAAAACGAGATGACAAATTGAATTTATTTAAATATTATTTATAATTAACGCTAATTATTATAGTAACAGAACATAACCTTCGACAGTATTGGATTTCCAGCCTCCGTGACAATTCGCTTGTTATCTTTCGATTGCATATCCGAGAATAATCGATTTTTATTTATTTTAGTAGGTTATTTTACGACGCTTTATCAACAGCTTAGGTTATTTAGCGTCTGAATGAGATGAAGGTGATAATGCCGGTGAAATGAGTCCGGGGTCCAGCACCGAAAGTTACCCAGCATTTGCTCATATTGGGTTGAGAGAAAACCCCGGAAAAAACCTCAACCAGGTAACTTGCCCCGACCGGGAATCGAACCCGGGCCACCCGGTTTCGCGGCTAGACCTGCTAACCGTTACTCCACAGGTGTGGACAGAATAATCGATACTTGCGCTTTTATAATACTACAATGGTGAATTCTCATTGGCTGAACAACTGAACTATAATGAATAGGTGTACTTTTATGAGGTGCATTAAAGGGCTACTACCAGGTGTATAATTACTACATTTCGGCATAGTCGAGCATAAACTTTTTTTTATGTTTGTATGAAAAATTTTCGAGATAATGTTAGATGAAATTAAGTCGTTAGTGAAATGAAGTGTTTGAAGTTAAAGAAAACTGAAAAAAAAAAAAAAAAGAAAACTAGGGAAACTATCTTCAGTTTCCTTTGCTACAAATATCTCTCCAGACAACGCCATGGTTGGAACCGAATTTGCTCCATAATAAAACCCATCTTCTTTAGCATTGAGCTACCACCGAAGGGATCGTACGGTATAGTACGCAGTCCCGTTCAGCTTTTCTGCCTTTATTTCGATGGACGCTCCGCACAAACGTAAACAGAGCTCATCGACTTCCAATTTCACTGCAGAAGTTTATCTGTTTTCAGTTGAAGTAGCTGCAGGACCGAGCATCGCTCGATAAAGGAGGACTGAGGGCATTCCATTTTGTTGGGGTAACTCGAACTGCTCTTTCTTCATAGTTCAGTCTCATAGGCAGATCAAAACATCGGCGCCCCTTAGATTTATTTTAATTCTTGCGGTATTATATTACTCAAATTATCTCTATCGCCGGAGATGAAACTTTTTCGTTTGGTGCGGTATACAAAATGGGTCAACAGCAGTTTTATGTTTATTGTTTTCTCTTCGAATAGTCAATTAGAGTGTGATATACCATGGATTCTCTTAACCCATTCAGAAAATTCCTCCCGCTAGAATTAAAAGAGACTCTAGTGTAAACCCTCGTACTACCACTGTTTGACTATTGCGACGTAATACTTACAGACTTGACAACTGACCTTTCGAACAAGCTGCAACATGTGCACAATGTGTGTGTCAGATTCATCAGCAATGCTCACAAATTACACGCTCGTTCAAATCTTTATCCTGGCTGCAACTTAGTAACCGTAGAACACTTCATTCGCTGTCTCTTCTGTTTCGAGTTCTCCACACTTCTATTCCAAATTATCTTCGTTCCCGGTTTAACTACTTATCCTCTAATCACAATCTAAACACCAGGTCACATGAGAGCCAAATCCTAGCAATTCCTGCCCATAGAACATCCCACTATTCATCCTCTTTTACTGTCTCAGTTCCCCCATGAATGGAATTTTCTACCTCAGAAGATTAGGGGCTGCCAGACAATAACCACTTTCAAGAAAAGGCTAGACGGTTTCTTACGGGCGCAGTCAAATTGAAGTTATAATTGTGATCGAGTTTAATAATTTAATTTATGCTCGACCACATCGAAATGTAGTAATTATACACCTGGTAGTAGCCCTTTAATGCACCTCATTAAAGTATACCTATTCATTATAATTCAGATGTTCAGCAAATGAGAAATCACCATTGTACCATTATAAAACCGCAAGTATCGATTATTTTCGGATATGCAATCGAAAGACAATTAATGAAAAGTCACGGAGGCTGGAAATCCAATACTGTCGCAGAAGGTGATGTTCTGTTACTATAATAATTAGCGTTAATTGTAAATAATATTCAAATAAATTCAATTTGCCATCTCGTTTTTCAATTCTAAATCAATTTCCAGTTTATATCAAGCCTAATATTCATGTTATTCTCTAGATTATATCAAGGTGAATGACATTCGTGCCTCGGAAAATATCAATACTTTCGCGTCTGCGCACATCTCACAATTTAGGTCAGTTCCGCTTCTCACTTACATAACCATAACATGAATACTTATGAATAATTTCAAGTTAGGAATATGGTCGAGCATAAAAAGTCGTATGAAACTTGCCTACAATGGTAATTAAGACGCTCCTATGAAAATTATGAAACTCGCTTGCGCTCGTTTCATAAACAAACATTCTCGCGTCTTAATTACTACCATTATAGGCTCGTTGCATAATGTACTATTAATTTAGGCATGACTATTATTATTATAATTATTTTATTGTTATGAAGATAAAAGAATTGTCATTGTATTATATTAATGATGTATTGTATTGTAGTATTGTATTGCTTTGTATTGTATTGTATTGTATTGTATTGTATTGTATTAATTATGTTATATTCATAGGAATGTAGTAATTATCCGTCATACTGGTTGACTGGAAGAGAAGGCCGAATGGCCTTAACTCTGCCAGTTAAAATAAATCATTATTATTATTAGTATTATTAATTAATGAAATAATTAAACTTTGGCTTTAAATTAAATCGAAAAAATTTACACTTTACTTTAGCTGAGTCATCAGTAGAGCTTAAAAAATTATAAGCTAAGTTGCATCGTACGTAGAGCTCTGTGTTTACAAAATGCTTGTGTGCACACTCGACTAGTTACGGTAGCGGCTGTTTGTACACTCCGTCAGTATGAGTGAACTCATAATAGAATGTATATTTACAGCATTACTTGTGTTTCAAATTAATTAACTCGGAACAAACATGACATTTACAAAAAATATCATTCTTATCAATTAAGTGAAACATTTTTCCCATGTTCTGAATTCAGTCGCCTTATTATCTTTTCTTTGTTGGCTTTTTGTTTCGGCATTCTGATACAACCTCACGTCACTTAAATAGGTCTACTTCACTCTATCTGCTTCTTCAGGCAGTCGACACTAGAGATGAACAAAACTAATTGACGCCCTCGCTCGCTGTGTTCGTTGCAATTGTCTTTCGAGTCTCGTCTCGTAACTTTCATGCGCTTCGAGTCTAGCTCATCATTCTCGAAATAGCATTTGGTCGGCGTGGAAAGATTTCGTAACTTTGAATAACATAAATCCTTGAAATAAATAACATTAGAAATGTTTAATTGAGACAAAAAGACAAAACAAAACAGTATCGTAGTTATCAAAATGTTCTGGTTCTTTTATCAGATATTACCTAAGCTTATATAAATATAAAAAGGCTATATTTGGGCCGGCATTGTTGGTGACGATCTGTTGGAGACCTCATGTTCTTCCACCCAGGCTGAATAGAGAAAAATACAAAGAGTTTTTAGAGTACACCTTAACTGTTCTGTTACACCATGTGCTGTTAACAGTACGACAAAACACGTACGTCATGTGCGATGGAGCTTCTGTTCACTTCGGTGTCAATGTTGTCGATTTCTAAATGAAAGGTTTCGTGACGGACGGATAGGTAGAGATGGACCAACATCTTGACCCCTGCGCTCTCCAGACCTAAACTCGCTTTGTGGTGCCATTTAAAAAATCTTGCAAATGGAACCCCGTTGCAAGACGAAAAGAGTTTTCGAGCCCGTATTTTGGAAGTCTGGGAGACAAAACGATATTATCCAGGATATATAAGCGAATCTTAGATTCAATGCAACGATGGGTTGATGCATGTATTCATGGTAACGGTGGCCATCTTGAACACTTTCTGTAAGACAGATTTTCATGTGATATGCTATCTTTATTTCATAATGAACCGCATCGTACAAAGTAAGCAAGTTGTAAGAAAAGGGCTGTAACTAAGAAATACAGCATTTCCGGATCAATGTTCATATAACATTTTTATATTTTTTATTGGGTTATTTTACGACGCTGTATCAACATCTAGGTTATTTAGCGTCTGAATGATATGAAGGTGATAATGCCGGTGAAATGAGTCCGGGGTCCAGCACCGAAAGTTACCCAGCATTTGCTCGTATTGGATTGAGGGAAAACCCCGGATAAACCTCAACCAGGTAACTTGCCCCGACCGGGATTCGAACCCGGGCCACCTGGTTTCGCGGCCAGATGCGCTGACCGTTACTCCACAGGTGTGGACAACATTTTTATATCCTCTATATGAGAGAAATATGCCCCTAAAGTTTTGACATACGTACATTTTAGTAACACTCTGTATATTTTATTATTACTTCATGAATAAATCCACATTTATTTATGTATGTGTATGTATTTATTCACACTGCAATGGGTATATACCCGGTGGCAGTGGTAACTAATTACACTCAATAATGACAATAATAAACTTATTAATTAAAAATACAATTAATGATAATACTAATAATTAATACTAATAATAATAATAATAACAATAATAATAACAACAACAACATGTTGGCATTGTAGTAGATGTTTTGTTGTAATTTTTAAGTTTAAAAATGTTTCTATCTACACTTGACAGCAAAGTTTTAAGAAATTATATTGGCGTATTAGTTACACATTACAATCGAACGTTTCTTTTTTTTTAGTTTTCCTTACTGTCTCCTGTTGTATAACACAGGTTTCATGCGACAAAATGACCTCCAACATCCACAGAGATTATGAGGGGAAATCGGATGCTGTTGCATCAATCATACAGCCAGCTGTATGTAACGACCCCGACGAGTAGGCTTCTTTCTCACTTGACGAATATAGTACCAATTTTCGATACGTCGTGAATAATTTCATTATATTTTATATTTTATCACCAGCAAAGTAAAAAGTCCATTCCACTCCATTAGCAAACAACAATACAAGTATTTAAACTAGAACTGTTCCAATGTCTATCCTAAACTTCAAAAGTGAAGCACTATTCACATTAATAATGAAAAAAAAATGTTATTTACAAAAATTTGATATTAAAGATAGAAGTTATATACACTCATAAAACATAAGAATCTTTGGTCATATGGAGGCTATCTAATAAGTCATACTCTGTATTTTAAGGATTACAATTTATTAATTTGACTACTTCGTTTGTATCATATCATCCCTTTTTCGATCAATGCAGTGTAATGAAATTTTGAATTTCAACATCACAGTCATAGATAGCGATAATTTTTGCAACTAGTTTTAACACAATCAATTTATAGCATGGTCATTCTTTTGTTTGGTCAGTGTCGCCAACAGTATCCCCGTAAATCGATGAACATGAATTCATTAGGTCCGTAACACACTTATACAGCGATAAATATGTAACGATTTTGTCGAGGTATGGAAAATGCTTTCCTTTAGCACGGAGTAACGCTCGAAATAAGGCATAGCTGACATTGGTCGGCTTGCGATTTTTTGAAAGCATAGCTACCCCACCACCTAATTGTAGTTTATAAAATTTATATGACGTGAATGATATTGAACAGTTAATAGAAAGTGAGATGCTCAAATTTATGTAACTTTATTTCAGTCAATGCATATCAAACCCATAGGCCTTGTATAGTATTATATGCAAGGTCTTTGATCAAACTGCCTTTCGTATGGCGTAATAAAATTCGTGTTTTAATTATCTATACAGAGATGGTTCCACTATGTAGTAACATATTTCTCTCTGTACTGTGAATACATAAGCATTTCCACACAATTACATAGTCATAGTTTACGGTGTATTGTGTAATGTAACGATGAAGTACTAAGTAAAGTTCGAAATCTTACTCCCACATCTACATCTTCATCTTCTAATTCCATGCCCATTGTAGGATATCTGAAGAAAATCACACTCCTTCATTCAGATTTGATACCACAATTGTTAATTTAATTAATATATTCATCACATTACTTGTAATTATTATATTATAAAATTTTTAAAGTAAACTATGATTTCAGCACATAATGAAAATGTATTTCTGTTATAATAACAAGAGAAAAGCGCAATGCATGTAATTAACATTGTTAAACCTGTATCTCGCTTTTCGTCATTGGCATTACTGAATAACATCCAATTTCTTTATTGCAATAAACGACATTCATCTATTTCAACTTCAGAATGACAAGTATTTATAAATATACAATTATTAACATTTTGTGACCGAATTTTATGGATATATTATTTACATTTTTATTTTATTCACGACATAGTCCTAATAAATACGTATTTTTAAACTATTATTAATATTAGGAAACCCATTCCTTGATATTTTCATTGTCGTCTTGCTAAATCTCTACATAAGCTCCAGTATTTTCCACTCATTTCTTTACCTCGGCTGGTATTATCGCCGCGCTCTAATGGTTAACATGTTGGCATAATACAATAATATGCGGTGTGCTTTTAAAACATAATTTTGCCGACCGATTGTTGCTCTGTAGGTTTCACTCTAAGCGTCACGTTTCCACGTCTACTTCCTCGATAAGATTAAGCACTAGTTTGTTATATTGTTAATTGGCTATTTTTATAATTATAAACCAAAAGGTCGAAGAGCTCATGGACGACCAATAAAAAGATGGAGCGACCTTTGAAGCCGGAACGGGCAATTGCCCATATCATGAAGTGAATAATAATAATAACAATAATAATAATAATAATAATAGTAATAATAGTAATAATAATGATAACAATAAAACTATAAAATAGTAATAAATATAGGCCTATAAATAAAAATAAAATTTCACAAGAATTGCTAGTTCGGATGTCAATTAATGTAATTCTCAAAAACGATTTTGCTTGATACTATGGCAAGTTTTCCATTAATAGAAGAGAGCGTGCATTGAGAAGGAAGAGAGCATCTGAGCTCTCAAAAGAAATCCCAGCAAGCACTGGCTTAATTCGTACTAGTATTTAGGATTATATAAAATAGTAATGGTCGCCTTTTCTTCTCTCTATTGCTCATTTGGGGATAGAAAATGAGGACACGAAGCGCTTGTGAAACAAAGTGTTACGTATACTCATATAGCCTTCCAGAAACACTTTAATTTGCCACTGTTACACAATGGCCACTATAACCGCAAACTTTCAATCGAAAACACGATTTGAACTTAACTCTGGTAGTGAACAGTGTACGTGTGGGGCTATTTATTACAGAAAAGTAATTATGTGGTATTTATATTGATTATTATTATTTTTTTTCTTAAGCTAACCGTGTATTGTGGGTCCCTATCACTACGGCATGGTGCGTCCTCAAGTCCTCAGGTTGCCCATAGAGGAGACGGCCTCCATATACGGAGGATAGCTGCGGATATATTGAATAAGCAGACGCGGAGAGCCGATAATGGGTGGTCCTACAGCTTGGGGGTTGGGCGAAGGGCTAACAAACCTTCACCGTAAAAAAGCAGCTTGTTATGAAACCATAAAATAAGCCTCGCAATGGAAATCCCGAAACGACAAAGTATAGTTTATGAGCGTATTCCGAATCTCACCGGTGAGCAATCCGATGGCATTACGGTGTTCCGAATTTCACCGATGACGTCATTGATGCTCCACCGGTGTCGCACCGGTGCCATCAGCTTGCAGAGGTGGTGGCAGTCTCCATCAGCCGCCATCAGTGAATCCGATTGGTTCTTGTATAGGGCAGGAATTAGCAGACGAATGACATCGTCCACTGTTGTGTCATGGAGGTGTGTTCTGATTTAGTTCTGCTGTATTGTTTGTAATGAGCACAACGTAAAAACAATATGTTAATGGCTTATGAGCGAACATGTCAACGGACCAGTTATTACTACCGGTTCAAGAAATAAATTGTTTATGCTCTCTTTTCTTTGAACGAGATGGCGGTACGGAAATTTCGCAAAATTTTGCTAGCGTAGCACAGACAACAACTTACACAGTCGCCATGACAGCCATCAATCCTTCCAGGAGTTTTGTTCCTAATTCGCTGCAGCGTGACGTCATTGTTGTCTACCGGTCCGGTGAGATTCGGAATACGCTGTATGATTATGTCTCGTGACCAGAATATTGTACCAAACGAAAACAAAAAAATTGGATATTATTTATCCTTCGAAGACATGAAAAAATTGAAATGTCTTGGAGCAACAATAACAAATATAAATAACACTCAGGAGGAAATTTAACGCAGAATAAATATTGGAAATGCCTGTTATTATTCGGTTGAGAAGCTTTTGTCATCTAGTCTGCTGTCAAAATATTTAGGATTTATAAAACAGTTACATTACCGGTTGTTCTGTACGGTTGTGAAACTTGGACTCTCACTTTGAGAGAAAAACAGAGATTAAGTGCGTTTGAGAATAAGGTTCTTAGGAAAATATTTGGGTCCAAGAGGGATGAAGTTAGTGGACAAAGGAGAAAGTTACACAACACAGAACTACACGCATTGTATTCTTCACCTGACATAATTAGGAACATTAAATCCAGACGCTTGAGATGGGCAGGGCATGTAGCACGTATGGGCGAATCAAGAAATGCATATAGAGTGTTAGTTGGTAGGCTGGAAGGAAAAAGACCTTTGGGGAGGCCGTGACGTAGATGGGAGTGTAATATTAAAATTGATTTAAGGGAGGTGGGATATGATGATAGAGACTGGATTAATCTTGCACAGGATTAGGACCGATGGCGGGCTTATGTGAGGGCGGCAATGAAACTGTGGGTTCCTTAAAAGCCATTTGTAAGTAAGTATTTTAAAAATAAATGTAAAAAAGGGAAGACTTTTACAATATAAAACATATTCTTAACTCTGCAACGGATGGGCGACAGAATGTTAAATGCACAGACTGGTTGGATCTCAGAGACACTAATTTCAAAATAGCATTTTTGTAAATAGATGTTTGCATTTTATTGAATATAATTATATCTGGAAATCATCTGAAGATTATTCAAATGCTAGTATATTTAAAAATCATATCATTTCTGCTTGTCATTTTGTTTGAGGGGAAACAGTGTTATATATGTATATTGGTACAGATTAAGAGGTTTTCTTAGAATTCTCCAAACTGTACTGTAACTCCATAATGATAAATTTTATCTGCTTATTTGACTACTTGTCTAAAGGATCTTAGGAGCAGTGACTTCATTGATTACGTTTGGTATTCTAGATTTCTGCTAAGCAACAAAACCAGTTTTCTTAAACTCTCTAATGAAATCCCCATAATTATCAATGTAACATGGACCTTCTCTTACATCGAAAAGTGTTATAAATGTTCTCAAACATTGAAGCAGACTCAAAGCAACACTGGACTAGCTGTGCCCTAAGAATTAGCCATAGAACCTTGAGTTGTAACTTCAAAATTTTTATAAGAGTAGAAGTGTATTATGAAATTACGTAGTTTAAGGTGTTACATTTTATTGTATGAGTTTCCTAATTTTACGAAGGATATAACTCTATAGGAATTTCATATATAATTTTTCGTAAAAAAACATTGTAACAGCATTAATAAAAACGAAACAGATATCAAATTTTTAATCAGTTACTCTGAAACAAAATCATGCAATATACTCCTGACATCATTGTTCGGTTTGTTGACATTTTTGCTAGATGTTGCAACCAATTTTACCAGAAAATATGCTAGAATAAGCTCCTAAAAGAGAATTAGGTTTAATTCAACAATAATTAAATAAACAAATAAATAAATGAATTAGTGAGCGAGGAAGCGAACAAATGAGTGAATAAGCGAGTGAATGAGTGAATGAATAATTAAACAAAGAAACAACGAACAGCCAGCCAGGCAAACAAGAAACAAACAAGCAAACAAAGATACAAACATGCAATTAAACAAAGAAATAAACAAAGAAACAAAACAGAAAGAAAGAAACAAAGAAATAAAGAGACTAACAAAGAAATAAAGAAACAAAAAGAAAGGTAAAAAAAGAAAGAAACTAACAAACAAAGATACAAACAGGGAAACAAGCAAGTAAGTGAGTAAAAGATCAAGGGAACAAGGAAATCAAGGAGTAGATAAGGAAGAAGACGAGTATGTGAATGAAAAGTTGATCAACAAATTATTAAAAGCTGTTTATAATGATGGTGTACTTAAAAAATCGTTAATATTTAATGGAAATGCAAAGAGTAAATTTTTCCCCCACCGTGTTCATTGATTTTTGTCTACTCAATATACTGCTGTACTCGTATTTATACCACTTTAAAATTTCAAGTGGCATCTGAATGACCACACATATTAAAGTTTAGTTTGAAACATGAAATGGAAACTGTACGTTTACGTTTTAAATAAATAAATAAATAAATAAATAAATAAATAAATAAATAAATAAATAAATAAATAAGTAAGTAAGTAAGTAAATAAGTAAGTAAATAAATAAATAAATAAATAAATAAATAAATAAATAAATAAATAAATAAATAAATAAATAAATAAATAAATGGATGGATAGGTAAGTAAGTAGATAAGTAAATAAGTAAGTAGATAAGTAAGTAAATAAGTGGATAAGTAAGTAAATAAGTGGATAAGTAAGTAAATAAGTGGATAAGTAAGTAAATAAGTGGATAAGTAAGTAAATAAGTAAGTAGATAAGTAAGTAAATAAGTAAATAAATAAGTAAATAAATAAGTAAATAAGTAAGGAAATAAATAAGTAAATAAATAAGTAAATAAGTAAGGAAATAAATAAGTAAATAAATAAGTAAGTAAATAAGTAAATAAATAAATAAGTAAATAAATAAATAAATAAAAAGCAAATTAATGAGTGAATAAATATACAAGGAAAATGAGTAGATGAGTTACTGGATGAGTGACGGAGGTGACTGAGTGACTAAGTGATTGAGTGATTAAGTGAGTGACTGAGTCACTGGCTGACTTAGTGAGTATTAATTGACTCAATCACTGTCTGGGTGGATGACTGAGGTCCTGACTGAATCACTAAATGACTGAGTGACAAACTGAGTGGATGACTGAGTCACTGATTGACTGAGTGATTGATTGAGTCACTGATTGACTGAGTGATTGAGTGACTGACTAACTGAGTGAATGATTGAGTCATTGACTGACTGAGTGAATGATTGTGTCACTGACTGACTGAGTGAATGATTGAGTCACTGACTGACTGAGTGAATGATTGAGTCACTGACTGAGTCACTGACTGACTGAGTGAATGATTGAGTCACTGACTGGCTGAGTGACGGAATGAGTGACTATTAATTGACTCAATGTCTGGGTGGATGACTGAGGTCCTGACTGAATCACTAAATGACTGAGTGACAAACTGAGTGGATGACTGAGTCACTGATTGACTGAGTGATTGATTGAGTCACTGACTGACTGAGTGTATGATTGAGTCACTGACTGAGGAAGTATTTGAATGATTGAGTGGATGACTTGGTCAGTGAACGAGCGAATTGTGTGTAGTGAACTTGAAACCTATGTATTAAATGGTTACGTGATGATAATAAAGAATTTTGCCGTTATTAAATTTCTTCAAACACACACAGTCGAAAGTGAAGAATAAAATAGGCCTACACATTATTTCGTTAATGCTTAAAAGTAACTGCAAATAACTTACTCAGATATTCCTTGAATTTCTTTGTCCTATAATACCGATACTCTTCAACTATACGCACCTTCTCTTTTGAACAGATTATGAAACAAGTGCCATAATTTTATCTGTATGCTACTTTCGTAAAGTGGTTAAGAACTGAAATACGCTGCCTTTCCAAGTCAGAATTACACAATAAATAAGTGCTACGTGACGTAATAGAATACTTAAGAGTGCAATTTGATGCAGTTTACTATACACATTTAATGAGACACGGGACTCTCATGCTATTTATGTAATACAGGGGTGGCATGAAGGTTTTCACTTCCTGAGAACCACATTAAGGGGCAGAGTTTCGGTGTAATATAAAATGCATGAGGATCCTTGAAATTTGTTGTACTGGCAATATTTTATCATTCTTTAGAACACTAGGTAATGAAATAAGTGAAATTTGTGTTCTTTCGAAATTTTTTATGTTGGTTTATGTATTTTTATGAGTTTCCCATTGTTCATTTTATAGTTAGTAAATTTCATATCAACGTAAGAAATTATTTTCTTAGCCGAAAAGTTTACAAATGCCAGAGAATATCGTACTACATAAATCAGTGTCAACTGTTGGCGTCTCGTATAAGAGAGTTTATCGCATGTTGCAATGTGTTGCGTGTCTCACCGACCGACTATACACGCTTTTGAAATTTACACCGAACTCCGATAACACTCGGCGCTAATAGATCATGAATAAAATCTTTAAAAGAATATACTGCTAGGACTCCTGTTAGTTTTTGTTGCACATTAATTATTGGATAAACATAGGCCTACTATTTCATGTAAAATATGTGTTTCTTTTCCCTCGGTGAAACTTACAGCAGTCCGTATTGGCTAGCTTCTGTCCGATGCTTTTCCAATCCACTGCGGGCTAAAGCAAGGAGATGCACTATCACCTTTATTTTTTAACTTCGCTCTAGAATATGCCACTAGGAAAGTTCAGGATAACAGAGAGGGTTTGGAATTGAACGGATTACAACAGCTTATTTATTACAAAAACTGTCCCCCACTGAAGGTAGCCCTTACGGACTCAGTATATCTTCATAAAAATTTATATATATATATATACATATACATAGATATTCATTATAAAGAATGAAAACAAAGAAAAGGGCACGAAAAATTACAATCGCTATTAATGTGGCACCATGTGATTAATTAGGATTTGGCAGAATTTTTTTAACACAATTATCACAATGTCTTCCCTCAGGGATGTTCGCAGAACAAACTGCCGTCGAAATTCTTCGAAAAAAAAAAAAGACTGGTATAATCCTTCGAGCACCTATGAGCAAGCCGTGAATAAAGGCATACTTCAGCTTGAAATAGTTGACTGTAGGCTCATAGATCGACTTCTTCTCAAGGTGGACCTCAGCTGACTGATGACATTCTACTTCAAAACGTATTGTGGGATCCACAATGACGCCCTGTTTAGTTTCAGCATTGTACGCTAAAATATCTACTCGTCTCGTTGACCCATCTTCAGCTAGACAGGAGATTTCTTCTTCTATTATCCAGCCCTTATTTCTTAATGCGGCAGCAATTTTGGATCTTATAAGATGATGTCTAGAGTTCCTCAAGAGCAGGCCTGCAGAACTGTATCTCTTGAGAGCGACTGCCTTTCTTACCCCAACCACCTTTTCTACCTGTGCGGTCAAGGCGTTCTAGTTACGCTCGACTGCATCAACATTCATTTTCGGGGCGGAAGTCGATCATCCCCAATAGAAGTGGAGTGAGGCTGACGTCAAAGTTCCCCTACTTGCGAGTTCTGCAAGCCTGCTCAAGAGCAATCCATATTCGCAGAATCCCAAGACATATGCTGAAGTTTCAATCTCCGGGCAGCCATGCCTGCACCGGGTACCGTCAAGAGATCTGCCGGGAACGGAACGAACAGCTGCTAAATTTGCTGTCATTTTCAGGCTAGATATCCATTCACTAGTCGAAAGTCCTTTCTTGTTCCCAGTCCAACGGTTGACGGTTGTTACTTCGCTATACATCTCAACACCTTTTCCCCGCCCTGAAAGGGTCTTCCATGATTCATATTCATGACCTCTCAATTCTTCTCGAAAATTTCGAATTGTAGCTTCAGTAAAGTCTTCGGGAAAAGAAAGGCAGAGGGAATCACACGACGATTTGAGTTCGACATCTGTCTCATCATGTTTACATGCGGATTATCTGCTCTGATTAATGGTAGACAGATATTATAATGTTGAAGAAAAGCTTCCCACGAAGCGCTTATTAACTGAAGTACTTTTAACTTTTTACTAGCGTACAACATGCTATTTGGAACATCAGCCGGGAGGAAAAGCATTTCTTCAACAGAGCTTCGAAGGATCTTATCAACGTCTTCCAAAAAACTTCGAGATAATTCCTGTAAGGGAGCCATTTGCAGGGGAGATATGAGCTTGGGCCGGATATATTGATAAACAATATTAAGTTTTTGATCAGGCTGCAGCACAGGTGTCAGTACTAAAAGTTCAAGATCCTGACGAAGGGAAACTGTCAATTCTTCGGAATTAAACTGCAGTTCATCATTGAAAGTTATTCCTATATATTTTATTGTGTCTTCTGTGCCTTTATATACGAGTCATGGTGAAGAAACAAATCCTTTCCAAGTAGCTTTCCTTTATGAATATTAATTGACGCCGATTTCTGGATATTGAGTTGTAGGCCAATATTTTGAAGTAAAGATGTAACCATCATAACGAGCTCTTGTGCTGCGTTCATGGATTTACCAATGACAACTATGTCATCTGCAAGGGCTGATATAGTAAGACTGTCTAAATGGGAATTAATTTGGAAACCATATTAGTCAATGATATGTCTTTCTGTCAGTTCTTTAATAATGAAATCAAAGGATTAATTAAAAAGTAGAGGGAACAATGGAGATCCTTGAAAAACCCCTCTTTTGAGTTCGATACGATCAGACTTCGAGCCTGAAGGATGGATGGTAGTGAAGTTTCCTTTGGTTAAACGTTTTATTAATTCGCGAAGACGAGTCGGTAAAGGCTGCGTGTTAAGTGTTTGTTCTAGATGTTCAAAACCCACGTTGTCAAAAGCCTGAATCATATCCAACATGACGATATTAAGATCTTTCTTGCTTAGCTTGTCGTAAATAACCGTCAACTAACGAAATATTGATGTACCTGGTTGACTGACGAAACCCCTTTGGTTCTCATTCAAAAGGACGAATTGTCTCACTTTTACATCAATAACTCTCTCAATTAAACGTCTAACAACAGAGCATATAGAAATCGGTTTCCAGTTCGAAGGATTGCATCGCTGTCCTTTCCCCTTATACGAGAAGGTAGTTATGGTAGTTGAAAACTGAAGTTCTATGGAATATTTTGTCACTCGGGTCGATGAGGTGATTAAGACATCTGAAATTAATCAATAGGGATTTTACGAATAATAGTTAGAAAAGAGAATTAATTGGGGAGCATCAATTCAGATTTCAATTATCATCAAAATATGACATCATTAAATTTTAACTTTAAACATACATATATCTTACCTTTATACTCTTGTAAATATTAACAGTCAAAAGATATATATGCATATGCACCACTTCTTGAATGCATGTTATCATTGAATATTATAAGTTGTAATATTTTGACATATGATAATGTTCCTATACTGTTTTATTCATTATGTATGCATTTTATATTTTATATTTCACTTGTGGCCAATTTGTTTAATTTATCGCTTCCACTTGATGATGATTTCTTTTAAAATCGAAAATATTCGTGGATACAACCACGAATTATAATGTGAACATTGTATCAAAACTTGTTTTTGTACCAATCTGATAAGTTGTTGACTGAAATTGTAATATAATTTTCCTTATGATATATTGCTCAACTTATCTGAACTTTAACTTCAACATGATTTTTAAATATTCTGTAGACTATTTCGTTTATATGACGTCATTCCATTTTCAACCAATGAAGTGTAATGAAATTTTGAATTTCAACCAATCACAATCAAACATCGCGATAATTTTCGTAGATAGATTTATTGCTATCAATTTATCTCATAGTCGTTCTTTTGTTTAGTCGGTATCGCCAACTGTTTCCCCGTAAATTGATGAGCATGAAAACCATTAAGATGCATATACACGGTTAAACTGTTATTTCAAGTTTATGCATTCAAGCAATGAATGTAAGATTGATTGCTAATATTAATTAATATATTTAGGCAGTGAAGACGATGTTCAAAACGCTGCACCATGTAGACACAAAATCTTCATGCATCTTAATTGAATCTACGTTTTAAACTTGATCATTTCAATATCATTTCCAGACTGCATGCATACATGCATGGAAAGTTGAACTATGTAGATGTAGCTTCAGTCCCGTTACACACTACAGCGAGAATGCGTTTGTCGATGTATGGAAAATGCTTTCCTGTAACACGGAGTAACGGTCGAAATAAGGCAGAGCTGACAGATGGTCCCGCGCCCACAGGTAACTAACCTAACTGTAACCTATAAAATCTGTACTATGTGAATGAAATCAAACAATTAATAAAAATTCAGATGTTCAAATTTATGTAACATCAGCGCATATCAAACCCAAAGACCTTATAAAATATACAAGGTTTTTGATCAAACTACCTTCCATACGGCGTAATAAAATACGTGTTTTAATTATCTATACAGAGATGGCTTCACTGTTTAGCAACATATGTCTCGCTGTAGTGTGAATATATAAGCATTGCTATATAACTGTTTCCACATAATATTACATAGTTCTTAGTTCTCGGTGTAGTGTGTAATGTAACGACGAAGTACTAAATAAAGTGTGAAATTCTACTTCCACATCTTCATCTTCTAACTCCATGTCCATTGTAGGCTATCTGAAAAAAAATTACACTACTTCATTCAGATTTGATAATTCCGTTTTCAAGAATTCTTCATTTAATTAATGCATTAATCATGTTATTTGTAAAAAAAATTAAATTATATTATGATTTCTGCAGATAATGAAAACGTTTTTCTGTTATAATAATAAGATAAAAGTGCAGTACATCTAATTAACATTGTTAAACCTGTATTTCGCTTTTCGCAATTGGCATTACTGAATAATATCCAATTTCTTTATTGCTGTAATCGATATTCAATCTATCTCGACTTCACAATGTCTGAGGTTAACATTCGTAAATATACAATCATTAACAATTTGTGAGCGAATTTTAGGGATATATTATTTATATTTTTATTTTATTCACTAAATAGTTCGAATAAATGTCACTCGAGGTCTAAGATTATCTACAGATAAAATTATGAACTTCGACTGCTAGTGGAGATGAGAGTTATCATCCATGGAATTGCAATTTGTCTGAAGTTATATTGCCACTCGGTATACTGACTCCTCACATTTCAAGTAATAATAGTAATATTGAAGTATGTATTTTTATTCGTAGGCTATACTTGGATACATTTTCGTGTACGACGGGGCGTGAATAGCAATGAGCCTCTGGCTTGGAGTATGAAATTGGAAAGATCGTTCGTTATGAGGACGTGTCTCAGAGTCGCACATGCTCGTCTAAGAGTCTTGTTGTGTTATGGAGCACTCACATTACTTTAAATTAAGTGTGCTGTTGTTAATGCAGTAACAGTGTTTGGGTTTCATGCAATTTGTTCCAAATGTTACAGAGAATAGACTCCGTCCTCTTTCCTTCTCACGTACTGTAGAATGGATTATTCTCAACCATTTGTACCAACTAATTACAATTTATTCCACTCACACTATTATTTTACTTACAGAGTTTAATAAATCAATCCTGTCATTACCCTGAACCTTCTTGAAACCTATATTATTGAGATTAGAATCAGAATTGGCTACAGATATCTGTATGTTCCATTAATTAGTTTCAAAACGCTATTTTCGACATCTTCTCTTAGTTGGTATATGTCATTTATTAATTTTTACAGACGCTGCAAGATGTATGTCTAATCCATGTAGGAAATCAAGAAATATAGCGATATTTTACTTTGATTGTTACACTTTTACTACGTCATACTATTTTTGACCAAAAAAGGTACAGAACGAGGTGTTTCAACCGATCATGATTGCTTATCCTACAATTTTATCACCTTCCTAGCATTTATTTTTTATACATCTTGATTACACAACTTTTAACACTCTATCACTTCGGAATATGTATGGTAAGACTTTCCTGTGTTAAATTTCAACGTACCTCGTTTACATGTTTCGACCTATTTATGGGTCATCTTCAGAACTGGTCGTTGTTGGTCTTAGCGCCACTTGTTCTGTTTCCTGTGAGGGTGTGTTCCTGTGGTATAGTGTAGAGTCAAAGAGTGTGTGTGTTTTGAAGTTTTGTTGTGTGTTGAGAATTTCGTTGGGGTGTGTTTTTGTGTGTCTGTATATTTCATATTGTTCTAGTGTGTTTAGTTTCTGGCTTTTTGGTTGGATGTGTAGTATTTCCATGTCTGTGTTGATGTCTCTGTGGGTGTGGTTAGCATTTGTGGTGTGTTCTGCATATGTGGAGGTGTTTTGTAATTTTGTTATGGCTGTGATGTGTTCTTTGTAACGTGTTTGAAACGATCTGCCTGTCTGTCCTATGTGTTTTTTCTACGATAGTGTGTAAAGTTGCATTTTACCCATTCTTATCGGTGCATAAAGTAAGCCTTTAAAACACTAGTACGTAAAATGTAAGTAATCATTATAGGCACTGCTATTTATTTTACGCACTACTAAATAAAATGTAAAAGTCAATGTAAGGTAAACCATACAGTTATTGGCCACTTAAGGAAAATTTTATGGTTGAAAGTCGAGGATTTCAATGCATTATATTGTAAGAAGGAACTATTGGTGCATCTGTAATTGTCAATTATTTCTTTATTCAAATCACTGTTACAAAAATGGAATCAGTAATACGATGTGATACTAGTGACCAAATAAAATTCATATGTATGAAATTATAGTTATTGGCCACTTCTTGACAGTTATTGGCCACTGACTGCATAGTTATTGGACCACTTCACAATTATCAATTATAACAGACATTTATTTCTGTTTTGGCTGCAAATATTATTTTAAAACTGTCGCTATTATTTCTGTTAGTTATTTACACATGCATTGCACTGCCCTAATACCAGTTTTATGTAAAATATGAATCCACATGTCTCTTTAGTGTATAGACCCTTATTTATATGTTGCTAGTTTATCAAGTCCTTCAAGGTAATCATCATCCTCCGAACTACCCCTAAGGTCCATACTCATTCATTCATTCATTCATTCATTCATTCATTCATTCATTCATTCATTCATTCATTCATTCATTCATTCATTCATTCATTCATTCATTTATTCATTCATTCATTTAGTGTTCTGCCCAAGGGCATGTCTTTCACTGCAAATCCAGTTCTCTCCAATTTTTCCTATTTTCTGTCTTCCTCTTTCTCTCCTCATATGATCTGTATAAATGTATATTAGGAGGCATAATTAAACTGTAAAGAATCAAGTACCTAAAGTCTTATGATTTGTAACAATTTGTTTGATGTTATTTTTAGTTAAAAATTTAAAAATAAAATCTATGCAGAACAATTAGCAACACATTTTTAGCTTCAGGACACTGATGAAACAGCAATGGAACGGAGAAAAATTCTCTTCGGCGACGGGATTTGAACCCGGGTTTTCAGCTCTACGTGCTGACGCTTTATCCACTAAGCCACACCGGATTCCACCCCGGTGTCGGAAGAATCGTCTCAGTTTTAAGTTCCAACTCTTGGGTTCCCTCTAGTGGCCGCCCTCTGCACTACGTCATAGATATCTATGAACCTAGGACCGAAGTCCACACATGTGCTGAGGTGCACTCGTAATGAGTGACTAGTTGGCCGGGATCCGACGGAATAAGCGCCGTCTTAAATCACGAAGTGATTTACGCATATCATATATATTATTTTAATGTACCGAAGTACATATGATTTTCCATGCAGATATTCTGCGTCATCATACGATGAAAGAATAATGGAACGGAGAAAAATTCTCTCCGGCGCCGGGATTTGAACCCGGGTTTTCAGCTCTACGTGCTAACGCTTTATCCACTAAGCCACACCGGATTCCACCCCGGCGTCGGAAGAATCGTCTCAGTTTTAAGTTCCAACTCTTGGGTTCCCTCTAGTGGCCGCCCTCTGCACTACGTCATAGATATCTATGAACCTAGGACCGAAGTCCACACATGTGCTGAGGTGCACTCGTAATGAGTGACTAGTTGGCCGGGATCCGAAGAGCTGAAAACCCGGGTTCAAATCCCGGAGCCGGAGAGAATTTTTCTCCGTTCCATTACTTTTTCATCGCATGATGATGCAGAATATCTGCATGGAAAATCATATGTACTTCGGTACATTAAAATAATATATATTCAGGACACTGGTCAATAAAAAGAAATGACACTTCTGAATAGTTTATTCCCTATTTGTAATATTTTTTACCCGTAAAACTAAAGAAAAAAAGGTATTTTGCTAACGACTTCAAATTAATGTAACTTTAAAAATATTGAGATTAGGACAAATGATTATACGACATTTTTTGCTCGGAATGTCTTCGGAAATAAGCTCCTCGTGAATCACTGTGTATATACGTCCGTAGAACCAGACTGAATTATCTGCATATTTCTTGAAATTAGCTTTGTAACTGGTACTTGCTATAGAACAATATGATACAGAATCAGAAAAGCAGCAGGTTAGGAAAAATCATTGTTATTTTTATTGTAATGCCCGAAACGCAGAAAGTTACTAGGTACTTTTAACATACTTGGCAATGAATAGATTTTTCTGGATTGCTTTGACGTCATCATGAGCATGATGCACATCAAAGACATGAGCTAAATTCGTTGAACTTCACATACCCTTTGTCATCGCTTAAAACAGTAAAATTGCTCATCTAAGTTCCAGAAGTTTTACAATGACTTCACCTCATAAAAGCCAGCACACTTACTTGTGGAGACGGAGCGTCTATACTTCATTACCCATTTCATCCAAAGCAAAGAAAATAGCCTCACGTGTACTGGATAAAAACTATTTTCAAATCACATGGAATGGTTTTAGCAGCTAATGTCTTTCTTTGAATCAGGCTTTATACCGAAATTACATCTAGTACCACTCCACGAACACGTCAAAAGCATCACTATTTTTCAACAAAACTCTCCATACCTGCCAATAATAGGTCCAACACAGTTTTTTAAATTTATTTCAAGATCTGCTGTTCACGTATTAAAACTTTCAAAAATACTTTCGTCTCTTGCGTAGTTGGCAAGTTTTCAGACAAAAGATTCTCTTTATTCACTACGAATATTTTTATTCTCATTACTTACTTATGGCTTCTAAGGAACCCGAAGGTTCATTACCGCCCTCACATAAGCTCGTCATTGGTCCCTATCCTGAGCTAGATTAATCCAGTCTCTACCATCATATCCCACCTCCCTCAAATCCATTTTAATATACGTCTCGGTCTCCTCAAAGGCCTTTTTCCCTCCGGCCTCCCAAATAATACTATATGCATTTCTGGATTCGTTCATACGTGAATTATTCCAATTCAACACCAAATATTCCAAGTACTTGAATCATTTTTACTCCTTCACAGGTGAAGTTTGTATGTTGGCCAAACTGCTAACCTTCAGTCAGCTGTTCATAGTGTAATGCACGTGCTGTATATAAGGATTTTCAAAAATATTATTTTGAAAATATACTATCTTGCAAAACCTATGTACAATACACGTTTTTAAAATGTATTACAAAATATCGGAAATTGGAATACTCTCTGTGCTCGTTTTACAAACGTTTCCTTGATTTTGTAAAAAACACTTCTCAACCTTGTATCGTAATATATTATTCCTTTCTTTTGAAATTTGAGTTATAGCTTTGTTGGTTGCATCTTTTTTCCGGGGAGGTCTTCAATTGCAGATTCTTGTCTCTGAGGAGTCGGCTTGATTTCTTGAACAATTTCTGCTTTAGGCTTATGTGGGTAATTCTTATGTTGCGTAATTTACACATCGACAGACAACAATCACCAGTACCATCCACACCAGTGGCGAAAATATTTGACTTGATCTTTCCAATATAAATTATAAAAATCTCCTTGGATCTTTTCTGTATATCTAACAACGTCAATACGACCAATTGTTGGATCATGGCCCATATATTGATAACACTGATCTACAAAAAAGCCATTTTGTCTGCTACTGAGGTAATTTCAGTGTATTATACTGAAATTCATGCGCTGATTCCAGACCTATAATCAGATTTATCGTAGAACGTCAGGTTTTTGAGTAACATTAATTCTAAATCTTACTATTCAGTATATGTATATATATATATATATATATATATATATATATATATATATATATCTGAACCGTAAAGTCAGAGATATAAATTGAGCTTAGTTTATATAATCTTTACAAATTGTTATATTACATTATTTACATACATTTGTAAGAAGATACACACTTACAACATGTAGTAAGCATTAAAATCTCTGTTAAAAGTGCTTGAGACCTTTGCTTTACCGCATGTGGTTGATCGCTGTAGGAACCAGCAGAAATCAACCATCATGCTCGGACCATATTGACCCTGGTACCTGGATTCCATCGTTGATATGTACTGATGGAACCTCTCACCATGTTTGTCACTTACAGCGCCGAGATTTAATGGAAAAATCTCAAGATGCGAATGAAGAAAGTGCAGTTTTAAAGACATGCGACAACCTAGATTCTGAAATGCTGTAAGTACGTTATATACTAGCTCAGCATAATTATCAGCTAGATGATTTCCTAAAAACTTAGTTGACACTAGTATAAATGTGTCCTAAGCTTTGAGTTGAAGAGCATTCAGTTTTGACCTGTGCGTAGTGTCACACATCGACTGTCGGATCTCTGGCCCAATGAAAATTCCTGCCTTCAATTTTGCATTCCTTTCCACCCTTCCAAACTTCTTCTTCAGATACTTAAAGCCTTCACCATCATGATTCACAACCTGCACAAAGATTTTAATGTGAAGGGGTGGATGAAATATCTTCTTGGCGTCAAAGAGCACCTTATGTTAAAAATTAAAAAAGTTATTATTTTAAAATTGTGACGTGATAAAAAAAACGCACTTCAGGTGTGTAATCAGCACACTTAAATTACGGTTGGTACGCTTGTTTTTGTTCAGCAGAAAATCAAAATAAAATAAATAAAATGGATCTAAATGTACTAAAAATGTCAAAATTGAAAAAAGTTATTTTAAAATTGTGACGTGATAGAAGAAAACGATCTTCAGATCTGTAATTGGTTTCGAGTTGGTACACTTGCTGTGTTGAGTAGCAAAATGTAAATAAAATAAATAAAATGGACCTAAATGTACTAAAAATGTAAAAATTAAACAAAGTTATTTTAAAATTGTGACGTGATAGAAGAAAACGGACTTCAGATCTGTAAATAGCATACTTAAATTCGAGTTGGTACACTTGCTGTGTTGAGTAGCAAAATGTAAATAAAATAAATAAAATGTATCTAATTGTACTAAAAATATAAAAATTAAAAAAAAGTTATTTTAACATTGTGACGTGATAAAAGAAAACGGACTTCAGATCTGTAAATAGCACACTTAAATTAGGGTTGATACACTTGTTTTTGTTCAGTAGCAAATCAAAATAAAATTTAATGAAATGGATCTAAATGTAGCCTACTAAAAATAATGTAAAAATTAAAAAAAAAATACTTTAAAATTGTGACGTGATAGAAGAAAACAGACTTCAGACCTGTAAATAACACACTTAAATTAGGGTTGATACACTTGTTTTTGTTCAGTAGCAAATCAAAATATAATTTAATGAAATGGATCTAAATGTAGACTACTAAAAATGTAAAAATTAAAAAAAGTTACTTTAAAATTGTGATGTGATAGAAGAAAACGGACTTCAGATCTGTAAATAGCACACTTAAATTAGGGTTGATACACTTGTTTTTGTTCAGTAGGAAATCAAAATAAAATTTAATGAAATGGGTCTAAATGTACTAAAAATGTAAAAATTAAAAAAAAAGTTATTTTAAAATTGTGATGTGATAGAAGAGAACGGACTTCAAATCTGTAAATAGCACACCTAAATTAGGGTTGATACACTTGTTTTTGTTCAGTAGGAAATCAAAATAAAATTTAATGAAATGGGTCTAAATGTACTAAAAATGTAAAAATTAAAAAAAAAAGTTACTTTAAAATTGTGACGTGATAGAAGAAAACGGATTTCAGATCTTTAAATAGCACACTTAAATTAGGGTTGACACACTTGTTTTGGTCAGTAGCAAATCAAAATAAAATAAATAAAATGGATCTAAATGTATTAAAAATGTAAAAATTACATTTAAAAATGTTATTATTTTAAAATGTTGACGTGATAGAAAAAAACGGACTTGAGATCTGTAATCAGCACACTAAAATTAGAGTTGGTATACTTGCTTTGTTGAGTAGCAAGATCAAAATAAAATAAATAAAATGGATCTAAATGTATTAAAAATTTAAAAATGTTATTATTTTAAAATTGTGACGTGATAGTAAAAAACGGACTTCAGATCTGTAATCAGCACACTTCAATTAGAGTTGGTACACTTGCTTTGTTGATTAGCAAAATCAAAATAAAATACCTAATTAAAATGGATCTAAATGTACTAAAAATGTAAAAATTGAAAAAAGTTACTTTAAAATTGTGACGTGATAGAAGAAAACGGACTTCAGATCTGTAAATTCGAGTTGGTACACTTGCTTTGTTGAGTAGCATAATCGAAATGAAATAAATAAAATGTATCTAAATGTATTAAAAATGTAAAAAACAACATTAAAAATTGTTGCTATTTTGAAATTGTGATAGATAAAAACGCACTTCAGATCTGTAATCAGCACACTCATGTTAGAGTTGGTACACTTGTTTTTTGGTCAGAATCAAAATCACTGTAGACCAGTGTAATCACTGTTTTGGTTAGTGAGAATAAAAATGATTCTATAAATCTACCTTAATTATAGATCTAAAAAGTTGGTCATCATCAGAGAGTCAAACAAACTTTTAGTATAGCTTTCTGCATACATAACAATGAGACCCACAGGCAACTCTGCAGGAGATTGGCATGTGCTTTGTCTAATTTAGAAAACAACTGCTTGTTGTTTATACCCCTACGAAATTAACTTTGATTAGCAACTGTAGAATAAGTTACTGAAATCGATGTTGCGTGCATTGATCAATAGCCGGTCGATAGATGGATTACGGATTACGGACGTCTTCGAATTTTGTACTTCTCCTCAGTTTTGCTCCAAACCTCAACAGGAATCACTTTATGTTCAGAGTGATTGATGGGTAATTATGTTGCGAGATGAAGGGGTAGCGGACGGAGGGACTTGCCATAAAATTTTTAATGGGTAAGGCGGTAGGAAAATTCAGTAGCTTCGGGACCGCCACAATTTCCTTCGCGCACACGTGCTTATGTTCCGTTCTCTTTGTCTTCCGGAGCTGTTCCCAATTCTTTGGGTTATATTTATACTAGTTTAACTTCAACTTTGCATAAGTGTCGATTTTATTACTAACAGATGTAGAATTTAAGATTTACTTTTCTTTTGGTGCTTCAAAATTAGACTGTGATTAAAATTTATCTTCTTTTTATTATAGGTACGTAATTCTACATTTGACGTCTATGAAGTGCTGTCATGGTGTACGAAGCACGGTACGTATATTTATGTCCTCTATTGTGGAATTTATACGATTAATCTTACGTGGAGAATTCTCTCAGATCATAGCCCTTGATATAACTCAAGGTTTACAGGAATGTATACAGGCTGTAAGTGAAGTAGCCCTGCTAATATCAGAGCGAATATCTCAGGCTGTATGCAACAAAAATGTGTAATACCATGTGTGGTGGAAATGTCATAGTTTTCTCAGAAAATAATATTTTTCCCAAATGTTTAACATACATTTATACGGTAACTATTGCAAGTAGGATTGTAATTTTTGTCCATATCGATATAAAATCTAATAAAGAATCATTTATTCCTCTGGCGCAGCGTTTCTCAAACTTTTTTGAAGTGGGGACCACTTTTTTTAAGTCAGAAAAGTTCCGCGGACCACCTTACTCTTGTTCCCTTCGAAAGCAAATTTATCATTTTTGTAGCATATTTTAATACCAGTGTACTTATATTATAATAGTACATTATGCAACGAGCCTATAATGATAGTAATTAAGAAGCAAGTATGGATGTTTATGAAACGAGCGCAAGCGCATTTCATATTATTCATACGAGCGTCTTAATTACCATTATAGGCAAGTTTCATACGACTTTTTATGCTTGACCATATATCTGACTTGAAATTGTTCAGATGTATACATTTTATTTGTATCTGACAAGATCGGAAGTGACCTTGTTCCAGGTCGTGAATTGTGAGATCTGCGCAGACGCGAAAGTATTGATTTTTTCCGAGGAACAATAATGTCAATGACCTTGATGTAATCCCGTTAAACTTGATATAACCTTGATTATTGAATTCGACATTGAACAACGAGATGACAAATTGAATTTATTTGAATATTATTTACAATTAACGCTAATTATTATAGTAACACAACATAACCTTCTGCGACAGTATTGGATTTCCAGCCTCCGTGACTTTTCGCTAATTCTATTTCGATTGCATATCCGAGAATAATCGATACTTGCGGTTTTATAACGGTACAAAGCTGACTTGTCATTGGTTGAACACCTGTAAGCTGAGTTGTCATTGGCTGAACACCTGTACTTTAATGAGTAGGTGTACTTTAATGACATGCATTAAAGGACTGCTACAGGTGTATAATTACTATATTTCGGCATGGTCGAGCATAAAATAGAATTAATTAATTATAATACTTTCGTAATTATATTTTTGTAGCCAATCACAAGTAACTTATAACAAATTCTGTGCAGTGTTGGTTCATCGCTTGCCTGTTAGTAGTTAGTTGTTTGAAATCCTCCTTATGTGGTACACGCTAGTAGTTGTCCATGTCTCTGTTAAATAGTATCCATTATAAATAATATAAAATTGGCTTCGATCCGGATCTTTGAAAAGTAAGGAACGTGATGATACGCTTCATTTAGACAGTGCTATTGTTTAGAAGCTGTGTGTGAAGAAATATATTAATTATAGTGTCATTAAAGAAATATCTAGTCCTAGTGGTAGTTATTCAAAGAAGAAATACTTTCGTGAATATGACAGAGTTATTTGGAAATTGGATTTGCTTGGTGTGGCAATGAGAGTGAACCAAAACCTCGGTGCGTTGTTTGTTACGAAGTGCTTTGAAACGAGTGTATGAAACCCGCGAAATTGAAACGGCACTTAGAGACGAAACACGCAAGTGTAAAAAGTAAACCTGTCGGATTTTAAAATAGAAGGAGTCTAAAATTTCTTTTATCGTCATCTGGAAAAATAAATAAAAAAATTAATGCAGAAACATACCCGATTTTCAACAAGTAAAGATGCAATTTGGCTCGTTGTATTATTGGTGTACGACGTACAGTAGGCCTATGTGCCCATGCCAATGTGCATACTGGGTGTCTGCAAACTATTAAGAAAGTCACCAATACATGAAAAGGTTCGGTACTTTGGTCCTCTGTTATGAATTCGGGTGGCCCCTGGCTGGGTTACAGGCTCAGGCCAGATATGCAGGGAAAAGATGGCGAAAAACGCCACGTTCAAAGTTCTTTAAATCCCTCTTTTGTTGCTGAGAGTAGAGTGGAAAGTGGGTAGACGGGTAGGGTAAGAAATTTCATAAAATATTAATACTGGGAGAAAAAGTGAAAGAAATTTGCTATGTGTCATTTCCAAACTTTAAGATTTTCAGCTATAGTGTGATACGCAATTCGTTGGAATTTTATTTTTTCTTCTGTTTCTTTCGAAGGACCACAAGGGCAGAACTCGAGGACCACAGGTGGTCCGCGGACCATAGTTTGAGAAACGCTGCTCTGGCGTATTTGAATACCGAGGACGGTTTTCGTGTAAATTTAATTTAATAATAGCTAATTTCAAGCCATTGAACGATGCAACCAGATTGCATTGATATGAGAGCTTTTTCATAGTCAATGTCCAAACCAAGTCACATCAAGAGTAGACTATGCCAGAATATTCTGTGATAATAGAAATTATACAGGGTGTTTACGAGGTGGTGTTACAAACTTTCAGGGATGATGGCGAAAGGCACATGTATCAATTTTTGATGAGGAACCCTGGTCAGAAAATAACTGATCCTGAAGTTGATAGCTCATCCAATGCTCTTTATGCATTAGGAATTGTCAGTCGTTCGTTTGCTTCATTTCTTGCAAAAAAGATTGTGCTTCAGAGTTTGAGCTTTATAGTTCAGGAACTTCTATGAACTTGTGGGCGTTTCCACGTATTTATTTCATGGGCCTTATTTCCTGCTCGGTTACTTCGCTCCAATTTTAAGTTATGGCGTTCTCATATGCTCATAAGCGAAAGTTTTACGGTGGCCCCGAACATCTCAGTATTTACACAATAACGAGCATTTAATATTATACTAATAACACACAGTAAAATGATTAAATATCTGCTTACATTTTGCAAAATTTTATAATGAAAGTAGAAATAATCACACAACTTGTCGCCACCAGTCAGCTACAAACAAGAACGAGAATCTAATTTCTTTATACCTCATTCGAATACAAGATGAATTAGGCCTTAAGAGCTGTTGCTCTCTTTTGAAAAAGTGTATAACTAATGGAAAAACTAGGTAGTGGGTCTTATAACATGTGGGCCTTAATACCCACAAGTGCCATATACAGGGATATCATTTTATTTTTACTAACATTTCTAATATTAACCTGACTATAGGCTACCTTTGGATCAACGATTAAGAACCGGACGTACCGTTTGCTAGGCCTACCCCCTTCCACGACTGGAGTTCGATGATACTGGTGTAATATACAAACAAATCACTTTACTAGGTATAGGAGGGAAGAAAAGTAGTTGATCCATTTACGTAAACTAGGAAATATCGAGATTTTGAGTTTGATAATTTTCATTGGGTTTTTGTTTAATCAAAATACTGTACAGTATTAACAATGAGTGTTTTTACTCACGAACTGAGCTTTCCATGCGGACATTTTCATTATGCAGTGTACATTATACTGTCTACAACACATTAGCGTACAATATAGAGAATGAAGTTAAATTGAAAATTAATCATAATATGGATATTTAAACACATTTTTGAAAATGTTTATTTCGATACAGACTTCAGTTCTAATGTGCATATTATCGCACTATAGACTATTGCACGTAATTCCAATTACCAGGTTCGTACTTCGTATCAGTAACTCATGTTGAAATAATTCTGTACCTACTCTATAAAAGAGTACCTTACGTACTGTAAATTCAATCTTCACTTTTGTCCGATCCGAAATTTAAAATTACTTAGACATACTATCTACTGTCCGTCCAAGTGGTTACGTCGCAGCGTCGTAGAAAGGGGGGAAATCACATGATAGTTCATTACTTAACGAGGTCCTTTTATTTAAGTTATTTTAAACAATTGTTTGGGTACAATATTACGTAGACGTCCAATTCCTAACAGAAATTAATGTTCTCAGAAAAGAACTAAGGTGGGGAAAACGGGATGCGGCGTAGGCAAATGGAAAATGATTCAATATTGAAAGATCTTTCGTCACTAGAAAACGCGAACATATTTTTGGAACGTACTGTTTACTATAACCGTAAGGCTACTATGACTGTATATGCGGTCTTGGATCTGTATGGAGGACGGTTGAACTTCATTAGTAGAAGGGGTGGGAGTGAAGTACATTAAAAAACTCAGGTACAATAAAAATTGAAGTAAAAATAAAATGATGTTCCTGTATATTTGTATACACAGGGTAATTGAAAACTTATGTTAGAGAAGAATACAATAGATAGAGTGTACCAAAACAAACATTTTTCATTAAGCAGTGGGTTTCCTATCTCGCACCGATACGGCACTACACTTGTTTCATTGTTGTGGCCGGTAGGCGATTATTCATTCAATGACCAGAGGTTTGACTCTTTGATGACTAAGCTTTCAATGAAAACCAACAGACATTAACGCTTGACAACTTGTGCATAACTTAAGAGCTTAGATCTGACACACCCTTTCTGGTAAACAATACTGGCATCGTAGAAGCATTGACTGTCGCATCTGTTCAAATATGCCAGGTGTAGTATGTATGGTGTTACAGGAATCGACATTCCGTGGAAGATCATCGACATGCTCTACAGATGTGGCATAAACTAAGGTTTTCAAAAGTTCCCACCAGAAGTTACGTGGATTAAGATTGGTGATGTTACTGGCCATGGGACGGGACTTTGACAACCAATCCGTCACCAAATGTTACAGTCAGCTGTTGCCTTGCTGCAAGACTGAAGTGCGCAGGAGCTCGTCATGCTGGAAACATTTCTGGCGCGTACTGCAAGCGGTACCCCTTCCAATAAAGTGGGAAAGATGTTTTACAAAAAGTACCTGCAATTTTCTCCCCTTAAGCGATTTGTCATGACATGTGGACCGAGTAGTGCGTCATTAATGATGCCACATTGACACTAAATCGCACCTGACGAGATTTGACTGAAATGGAATAAGCACTTGTCTGCTCCCAACGACGCTCAAGTCATAAATCAATTCGCCCTCCTTCCTAAAAGCCAAATTGGCTAGTCCCTTATATTGAGACAACTCATCCTGCCTAAGGTATTTCCGTGGTTTTCCTAAGGCGTTAAGAAAAATGTCGGGATGAGCCCTAAGAGAAATAGGCCACGAACCTATATGTCCTTCCCCATAAATTCCCCCTTTTCTAACAAACGACGTAATGCCCTAGTTCAGAATCTATAAAATTACCTGTTACATGTGCGAGGTCACTCATGTAGTCGCAATGCGAAAGGACAGGGAACCTTTCAATCTGCAGATTCAAAATTCACGGCGTCTCTTCTGACGGTCTTCACCTGCCTTGTCATCGAACGACAGACGACAGAGTCTTCTCGACTCCTCTGCACTGCGAAATGACACAGTTCATTTCAATGTGCAGATTTACACCAGCCATTTCTTCCTCGTCCCGTTCCGTGATCACTTGATCACATTTCCGTCCCCTCGCGTATGTAGTACCTAAGAGGTTACGTCCATTTTAGATTTTTCCCTTCAAAATTTTCTAGAACCCCTTCAGTGGAGTAGCGTAACCCGGAGTGAGATTAGTGGCCAACAGGCTTGGAGCTCACATATTTAGTTTCTTACAGCCCCGAACCCCTTGCAAGGACGCGTTTTGCGTACCTTTTAAATTTGTCCTCCCAATTCTCCTGTTTCAATTCAATTCAATGTGCTGGTTGTTTGTTTTAAAAATTCCATCCCGTATGAAAGTTGCTTCATCAGTGAATAACACACACTAGCGCTTTGATGCAAAAACCAAATCCACGTCGGCTACTTCTCTCAGGCCCTAACGCTCCAATTTTTTAAATGTTGACTCTATGGTGACTGAGCTTCGAATAAATGTACTTCAAAACAACAGATAATGACGAATCAATACGCATAGCAGTAACAAACAATCACAATGTGGCAAATAGTAAAAACACTAAAATAAGTGCAGCATCGAACCGGTGCGAGATAGGACACATATTGATTAATGAAAAATGTTTCTTTCAGTACTCATTATTTACCATATTCTTCTGTAACACAAGTTTTGTATCATCCTGTATATACAGTTTAGATGAAGTATTGGTGGAATGTTCGAAAGTGTTGATTATAAGTTCCGAAGTTTAAAAAAGTGGTGGTTCATTATGTGTACCCCTGTTACAAATGCAAATGTTGATTGATTGTTCTCCCGCATGAACTCACTGTGGACTGATGCAAAAAAAGTTGCGTATAAAGTCAATAAAATCAATGCTTACTGTGAATTCATTCTTCAGTGAGGTTTGTGTCCTAGTTCATAACTTAATGCTACAGAACAAACGGTATGGAATTAATTTTTCACAAAGGTATTACACGGAGGACTCTGATTTTTAAGAGCGTACTCTCTCTTGAACCTACCGTATTTAATTTAATATAATGCACACTTTTTCAGCGGTTTTTAGTCTTCAAAATCTTGGTGCGAATTAGAATCAGTGCTGCACTAGATTCGTATGCAAACTCGAAAATTTTCCTTATCGTTCTATTTAGGTTCTGCGTGTACCGTAGAAGAGGATAAAGTCGATCACAATTTTGTAATTTTTTTTTATGATATTGAGGTTATGCAAGAAGCGAAGTTCCTCAGAAAATAGCATCTTGTCGTCATATCCTTCACTTATGAAACCACATTACAAGAAGTGAATTACAATCTATCAAAGACTGACTTTTTTTTAATTGACTTGTGATCGAAGTTACCTGTTTAAATAGGGTAAAGTCGATCACCATTGAATTTTTAGTTTAAGATCGGTTTTAAAATATTGCGGAGTAAAGTCGATCACTGTTTATGTTTTTAAAAAAACAAATTAATTATATTACATATATTTTATTTGTTATAAGGGGTGTAGAAAACAATAATAATCTACATTATATGCCTATAGCATTATATAGTGTATCTTTTATTACTGTCATCATACTACTCGATACAGTTACTACCAAGGAAAATTAGAGAATCAGACATATAAATATCTACAGTATATCACCCTACCATTAAATATATCAAACAGATCCACACTACTTGATAAATAACTATAAAATTCTTTCATTTTTAATAACAATATTGTTACCTTACGTAAGTTTTATAGTTTTCAGTAACATATATAACTTACAGTCGTTACTCAGTAAATTATAAAAATGAAGATCTAATATAAAATATTCTTTCTCTGCGTCTACTTACTTAAAGCCCCAAAAGCTTTCACTTTTACATCAGTATACCATTATGTGTTGCATTAACTATAATAATATTTCATTTTAATGATAATAATGTCATCAAGCATTCTTAAGTTTTGTAGTTCTTAATATCCAATACACAGCTGTACTCGGAAAACTACAGACCAGAGAATCAGACCTGTAAATTATTTTTTATACGTTATTAAAGAATTACACAAATGAAGAACGACATATTGGCATTATGATGTGAAAGATTCTGAGCCATCTGAACTCTGTGTCAGCAATCCTGTAGGTCATGGCCTTCGTTTAATAGTCTATTGTTTATTGTAGTGTGTTTTGTTTTATTCTAAAATGCAATTAATTAGTTCTCAAAACTGACGAAAAATGGATTTTGGAAAATAGGAAAATGATGTAGGAAAATTGACATTTCACTGAAAACTACTATTTTTCTGGAAAAACTTTGGGTTCCAAGTTTCAAAATGAGGGGTCATTTATTGAAATCCGTTCAGCCGTTTTCCCGTAATTTCCATTACCAGTTCAGATTATATGTAGGTAATATAAATGTATACTTCACTAGCTCATAAGTATTTTGTGCTTTTATTTGGTGGCATATATTAACTATTGGTGTTTAGGTATTTAGGCAGTGCTTGTGTATTTGTACAGACCATTGCAAACATGCCAAAACAAAAGGAATTATCAGTGGATTTGAGACTAGTTGTTTTAAACACTTTGAAGAAGGGAAAATCGCAGTCTACCAAAATATATAGTTGGTAGGCTATATCACAACAACTCTTAAGTGTATGGAGTCGACGGCAAAAGCAAGAAGAGTCAGTAGATAATAAACCAACGAAAATCGGCTCGACAAATTGGGGAAGATCTAGAGCAGTGCCAAGGACTGAACCTACATGTCACTACTGTGAAACGTAGTAGCTGGTGGTTTAAATGGTAGACGAACATCATAAAAACCACTCATAAATCCAAAAAAATAGGAAAGCCAGGTTAGAGTTTCCAAAAAATGTATCAAACATGGAACACTACAGACTGGTTTAAGGTGTTATGGAGTAAAATTAATTAATTTTATTCTGTTGGTGTGCGGTATGTACGTCTTCCAAAAAAAAAAAAAAAAAAACAAACAAACGTAAAAATTATCAGGTACCGACCATTAAACACGGTGGTGGTAGCATCATTGTGTGGGGATGTTTTTCAAGAAGAGGAGTTGGTCCACTAGTCTAAATAGAAGGGAATATGAATCGTTTCTCGTATATTGACATTTTAGAAAAGAATATGGTTCCACATGGGAGGAAGAATATGCCACGCACTAAATTGATTTTTCGGCAAGACAGTGATCCCAAACACATTTTCAGCCATTTAAAAAAATTCTTTGCAGATTAAAAAATCATACTTTCGGATTGGCCAAGCCAGAGTCCGAATTTTAATCTTATTGAACATTTCGGCGATAAATTGAATCTACGTGTTCGTCGTAGAAGTTACTCAAATGAGTAATTTTAAAGGCATATTGGTTCCGTTAAGTACAATGATAATTGATAAAAGAGTCGTGTCGCCGCCCTCATGAATTCAAGAACCTTTACCAACTTTTTTATTTTTCCTGATTTCCATAATCGGCCACACGACCGACCTGTTTGTCGCATCGTCAAATCTGTCTTGAAAACTGCACCTGCAATAACGGAAGAGTTTTACCGTTCCCTTGGGTCACACACGCCTTTTTCAACATAGTGCTTCTACATACATTGTGGTGGCTAAGTTCTATTCTCTGTTTTAAGTTATACCATATTTTTAACTTCCGTTTTTAACTTTATATACCAAGTGTTCACTTATTATAACATGTTCTATTCGATCTACACGTTCACGTAGGTGCCAAACAAAATTGGCGAAAACGTTTGTTTTTAAATATGTTTAAATGTTGTTATAACATGTTTTATTGTGTTTTTATGTTAAGTATTGACTGAATAGAACTATTTTATCAATTACTCAAATAAGGATCAGTTCTTTGCTACCTTCATGGAAGAGTCGTCACTATTTCCATACGAGCGATTGCAAAATCTTGTGGATTCAATTCCAAACAAATGTGCTGTTGTAATTAAAGCTCAGGGTATACAATAAAGTACTAATTTTTTTCTCGGAGTACAGAATATTTTTGTTTTATTATTACATACTTGGACTTACAAATTACTTTTGGTCCAGAAGATTTTCTAATTACCTTTTTACACAAGATAACTCTGTTTAAACTAAATGTATTTTCGTACTAAATGAATTTAAAATACATACTTTTCAATTATCCACTGGAATTTTATTCTATTCAGTAGTTGTCTTTATGTAATTGTGACATATGCTTCCTACAAAATACTTCTGAGCGCTACTGTACATAAGCCTTAGTTGAAGCTTTGTAGATATCCTGTATCAGCAAACGGGACCGAGTTTGGTTGTTTAGAGTTTTGAAGGGGAGACCGACTTTGATTGTCCATCTCTTGACAAGAGGGACCTATTTGGGTTTTGAAACCAGAAAATGGGACCAAGCGAGAATCTGACTGGCTGGTTTTACAAAAGCTGGAACCGGAACGTGTCGACAAGCTACAGTAGAGACACACAACGCATGAGCGTGACGTTTCAAAACAAAGTCGAGATAGCTTTTCGAGGCACGGAAAGCATAGTTTGCTCAGAATTCATCGAGAGTTATGAATGACGCTTCTCATACCTACACGCAAGAAAACTGTCATAACTCGAAGACGACACAGCGTACTTCATTTTGTTGTTATCCGATTCAGAATTACAAGTTCTGCTAGAATAACATCAATTTCTAAAGTTAAGAGAAGTTTGAATGGAAATAATTTTTAAATAATAGCGCTGAAGGGCTTGTTTCAGTATTGAAAGTCGAAACATATGAAAGATTTTGGGTTTGGAAGTAGGTTCCAACGTACTCTAGATGGCAATGATAAATAATATTTGTATGAAACCAACACTGCAATCTCAATCTACCTTAGCGCTTCTTTCAGATTTATTCTGCATGAAAACACCGGCGTTTCCTCACCGGATGCAGTCCCTGACTTTTTTCTCCTTTGCTTTTTTGCGCTGACTTTAAAGAGTGCAAGAACTCTAATTGCATCACAATTATTTGTTAAAAATTTAAAGTCATTTTTGTTAAATTAATGTGATTATTAATTTCAACGTATTAGAAACTATACACACAAATCTGCAGTGGTTATGAAAGGTAATTTTTGACTCTGCATGTAGAGATAAGTGTGAGGCTTTATTGCAAAGAAAATAATGTTATAATGTACTAACTTAAGGGTATATGTACGTGAACGACCACAAATGTTATCAGAAAATGCAGGCCCTAAATTTCTAAAATCTTATAAGAAAATGAACTCACAATTGGACAACAATTACAAGGTACCACAACAAGACTAATTAGAACTTAAATATCTGATAAAAGTATAAAAAATGCTACTGATAATATTTTTTTACAATTCACTTTTTGCTTTAAATTAAATTTTCCAAAATTTGAAAATGTTTACACATTATTTTATAACTCCACAACCATTAGAGATAGAATTTTGAAAATTTGTTCACTGATTTAACGTGCATTTATGCAAAAGATAGACTACAATAATGCCCATTTCTTTGAAAATAGAAAAATTAGGGCACGAAACATTATGTAAATTTTAATATATTTTATATAGGACAAATAAAAAATTAATTGTATTAAAATAAACAACTCTATATGTCTGGGAGTAGTCTACATTTCAGAAACAAGTGTTTATTATTTGTTAGAAAAATAATAAAGCTGTCAGAGAGACCATAACAATGTTATGGTTACCAGATGATGTAGCTGCAGAATTTTTTTTCATACTTTGATAAAACTGGTTGAAAAATATTATTAGCAATTTTTTTGTACTTTTATCACATATTTAAGATCTAATAAGTCTTGTTGTGGTACCTTGTAATTTTTGTCCAATTGTGAGTTCATTTTCTTATAAAATTTTAGAAATTTAAAGCATGCATTTTCTGATAATATTTGTGGTCGTTCACGTACATATACCGTTAAACCAGTGTTGCCCGAGTTTTCCTTTTTGTTTGTGTTTTTATTTTAACTGATTGTTAGACGTCTCGGAGATTTCGGAAAGTCGACTATAGAAAACCAAAACGAAATGCCTTTACCAAACTCTTCTCGTCTCTAAAGATGTTTCTTTATATAGGCCCTAATAATAATAATAATAATAATAATAATAATAATAATAATAATAATAATAATAATAATAATAATAGTAATAATAATGATAATGATAATGATAATGATAATGGTAATGATAATGGTAATGATAATGATAATATAATAATAATTTATTTTTTAATCTGGCAGACCTAAGGCCAGTGGATGCGGGATGACTTATGGAGAAGTGAAGTTGTTTCGTATGGGAGTAAATGACACGTGCCACGTCGGTCGTCTTGCTTGTACCTGGCGAGTACAGCAGCGTACAAAACGAAGGAACCCCGGTCCACATTGCAACGCAATGTGTGCAGTTGTGTTATCCTGCTCAAGTATTTAGTACCCGTTGAATAGTGTCGTGCTGATCCATTCATAATGTCGAAGTCAAAACGTTAAATTCGTTTAGAGATACGAAATGCAATTAAGGAGTATGAGAGTGACATTTTATGTATTAACGAAGACAATATCGTGTGTAAAGTATGTAAAATTTAAATAAAAACCAGAACAACTCAAGCTATAGAGAAACATTGCAACAGTACATCGCACAGTTAATGCGTTGAAATGAAATCTGAGGAAACATCATCATCATCATCATCATTTAGTTGTGCGGGTCTGACGACACTTGCAACATGATACTCAATACAAATATTCCTCTAAAGAAATTGAGTGATCCCCATTTTAGAGGTTTTCTTCAGAAATTCTCTCGATACAAAAACCGTTCAAGCGACAGGCGAAGATGATTCAGCTTCGACAACTTACGAGAATATATCGTCGTTTACTGCAACGCTGGTAATTGCATCAATGATGACGAGGACCGAACCTTGCAAGGTATGTACTAGAGTACGTTATTTTTCTTTTCCTTCAGACTGTACGGAGATACAGTAGCATGTTAACGTCGTCTGTTTACGTTTAAAACCTGTTGAGCCAATGGTCTGAATGAAAAAAATGTAATACATAGTAAATGTGCACCTACATTCAACGATAAGTCATCCCGCATCCACTGTCTAGTTATTACATAAATATCTAGACCGTAAAATAACATGAAAGTGAATAATGAAAGTAAAAGTAAATACTGAAAGATAGATTGTTATTTTAGTGAGACAATAATAAACATTGGTAAAAATAATAATAATAATAATAGTAATAATGATAACGAGATAATTTAAATATTTATTCTGCGGTATATATATATATATATATATATATATACATATATATGTGTATATATATATATATATATATATATATATATATATATATATATATATATATATATATACAGGGACATCATTTTATTTTTACTAACATTTTTAATATTAACCTGGCTATACCTTTAGAGAACCGGAAACACCGTTTGCTGCCCCCTTCCACGACTGTAGTTCCATGATACTGGAGTAAAACACAAACAAATCAATTTACAAGGTATAGGAGGCAAGAAAAGTAGTTCATCCATTTACGTAAACTAGGAAATATTGCGATTTTGAGTTTGATAATTTTCATTGGGATTGTGTTTAATCAAAATACAGTGCAGTATTAACAATAAGTGTTTTTACTCACGAACTGAGCTTTCCATGCGGACGTACTCATTATGTAGTGTATATTATACTGTCTACAGCACATTAGGGTACAATTTAGAGAATGAAGTTAAATTGAAAAATAACCATAATATGGATGTTTAAACACATTTTTGAAAATGGTGGCCATTGATTTCGATACAGGCTTCAGTTCTAATGTGCATATTATCGCACTATAGACTATTGTACGTAATTCCAATTACCAGGTTCGTACTTCGTATCAGTAACTCATGTTGAAATAATTCTGTACCTACTCTATAAAAGAGACCGTACCGTAAATTCAGTCTTCACTTCTGCCCGATCCGAAAAGATAAAATTACTCAGACATGCTATCTACTCTCCGTCCAAGTGGTTACGTCGCAGCGTCGTAGAAAGGGAGGAAATCACGTGACAGTTGATTACTTAACGAGGCCCTTTTATTTAAGTTATTTTAAACAATTGTACGGGTATAATATTACGTAGACTCCAATTCTTAACAGAAATTAATGTTCTCAGAAAAGAGCTAAGACAGCCCAGCCACTAGCATTTACAGAAAGGCGATTAGAAGCAGGGGGGGGGACCGTGATGCGACGTAAGAAAATGGAAAATGATGCAATATTGAAAGCTCTTTCGTCACTGGAAAACGCGAACATATTTTTGGAACGTACTGTTTACTATGACTGTATATGCGGTCTTGGATCTGTGCGGAGGACGTTGAACTTCATTAGTAGAAGGGGTGGGAGTGAAGTACATTCAAAAACTGAGGTACAATAAAAATTGAAGTATAAATAAAATGATGTCCCTGTATATATATATATATATATATATATATATATATATATATATATATATATATATATATATATATGTAAACATTAAACATAGGGCCGTATTCATAGACATTCTTAGTGCTGGCTTCCGGAGGATGATCTGCGAACTATGTTTTTCGTATTCATAAACCAGTGTTAGCGATATGATATGATATGAATCCTGTACAAGTAACCAGTCGATAGTCGGGGCTAGTTTAGCACGCTCGTAGCGCGGGCTAGCGAAACGTCTATGATTAGCACCCTTATAAATTTGAAACATCTATAATTGTTAACAAAAATTGCTACAAAAATATTTCCTTAGTCTATTCTTAAATTGGTTTGATGTCTGACAGTCCCTAACATTACCCGGTAGGGAATTCCAAAGTCGAGGAACAGCCACAGTGAAAGAAGATGAATATGAGGATGTTCGGTGGGAGGGAATGGATAATATTGAGGAGTGTTGTGATCGTGTGTCTAGGTTATGATAGGTGCATAAATTTTGAAAACGAGACTCAAGATAAGCAGGCGTGGAGAAATTCAATATTTGAAAGAGAAGGGAAAGACAGTGGATATTTCTAAGGTTTTCTAAACGGGGCCAGGACAACATTTCGAAGGATGGCGTTGCGTTAACAGCCCGGCGAATATTGCAGACGAAACGGACGCATATATTATGAACACGTAGCAGTCTTTGCGACGAAGTAACGCTTAGGTCAGGAAACAGAATACCACAATCAATGACCTTCTTAGTCAAAATGTCTGCCAAGGTTAACTGAATTTAAAACAGCTGATGATCCGGCAACAAAAAGAAAAAAAAATTATTGTGCGCCCTATGTTCAACTGATCCCTATATGCTCGCTTAGCGTTGACTTAATATTCTACATTGGTATGAAGCTGTGGTGACACACATTTCATGTAATTAGTTCTTGTCCCTACGTCCTTTCCCTTGGCCTTCAAAGAGAGTTGAAAACCTGAAACACTTGGGGTGTCATGGTGAGCTCAAATTTACCTCTTTATCGGTCGTACTAAATAATCTATATTTATAAAATTTATATTGGAGGATTTTTCGTCTCTTGACCGCTGTACGCCCGCTTATATCATACTAGGTTTTTTTTAAATTATACTTTTTACTGTAAAATGTAGATGTAAGTAGTGATGTGTAGCCTTTGCGTTTTAATCTTAATTATTCCTTGGATATGAGTTATTAATATGTAAAAAAAGAAAGATTTACATAAAGTTGTAGTCAAGTTAAATATGCTTTTCTGTCTAGTGAAATTTATATTCTGCTGCTATAATGAGAAGCTTCGTGAACTTCTGTAGTCTCGTTACTAGGGTTCAGAGGTGATCACTAGGCCTGTGACATTGGAGCATGTTTACAGAGAAAGGAAGCCAATTCACTACAGGATATACACACAGTACGCAAGTGTATGTGTGTACGGAGACGACACAACCGCCGCGGTACAGTTCATTCAAGTATATTCGCTCCCGCGGTATGGCTCACAAGGGAAGTATCACACCCAGCATGCCGAAACTTGCCTCGAAACTTTGGTAACATAACCTATCTACTATGAGAAGGACACGTGAAAAATATTAGTAGCCTGTTTCCACTGCAAGTCCCCGAAATAAACCCCGGAATTTTGCATGTAAGTAATAGGGAAGTGGATACTAGTCGCTACTAGTTGGAATGGACAGCCCTTCCTGTGTGCAAGCCAGTGGAGCGGTGGGTGGCAATCAGCAGCGAACAGACGTACGTGAGTCAAGGTCAGTAATATACAAGTGGACGACTACAGGGTTATAGTTCTCGCAAAGACGGAATACCGACGGAAGGAATGCGAATCAAACACTGCAATAAGGAAGAGCGGGCTACAGGAAAGGTCACGAGATAACTTTAATGATATTCAAGATCAGTGTGACAATGAAGTGTTTATTCGTTGTGCATGGTGCCGAAAAGAATTGTGTTTTCAACATTCAATCGATACCAGTCACTTCTGTCTCTTGTTTATACATCATTGAGAAGATGGGACGCGAGAGAGTTTCTCCATTTCACACGCGCACTCCACTCCGCTCGCCAGTGAGGCAGGGATGTCCAGCTGCGCCGCGTTATCGTCTGGCCACAGAAGGATTCCAGCTTCGATTTCGGGGCCTTCCAGTGGAAACAGGCAGCTAATGTTTTGCACGTGATCTTCTCGTAGCACATCGGTTATGTCACCAAAGTTTCGAGGTAAGTTTCGGCATGTGGGGTGTGATACTTCCCTTGTCAGTAGGAAAGAAATACATCTTGGAAACTAGAATATTTAGTTTAACAATAAGGTGCAGATGTATTTTGTATATTTAGTTTAACAGTAAGGTGCAGATGTATTTTGTATTATAAATAACAATCTGTATTGTAAACTTTGCAAAGTCAGTATGACGTATGCTAAAAACAAAGGGACGTAAGTACAATGAAACATAAACGGCTAGAACAAGGGACTGTACAGAAGGACCCTAGGTATATCAAATTTAGTATATTATGAAGACATGTGTAAGGCATTTATACCTGCCAACATACCATTTAACAAAATCACAGATACGGCGTTCCGCGAGTATTCACAGAAATACATTAGAAGAGAAATTCCACATCAGACTACGTTATGGAAGTACTATGTCGAGAAAATTTACAGCACATGCATTACTGAGGTCAGAGATAAACCAACACATATGGGTGTCAATTGATGAGGCGACGGATACTGTTGGGCGGCATGTAGTTAATGTGATTGTTGGGTCTCTGGATCCGGAAGGCCCTGCTGGATCATACCTACTGTCGTCTGATGTGATAAATGCTGTTAAGAATTCTACAATATGTGGGGTTTTTCAACATACAATGCAATTATTATGGCCATCAGGTATAGATCATGACAAAGTACTTCTGATTGTTACCGATGCAGCATCCAATATGTTAAAGGCAGTAACTAGTTTGAAAACAACTTACAGGAAGATGGTACACATTACTTTTGTGCGAGATCGTGCGTATTTGCTTGTTTTCCGCACAGAACCAATACGCGGTAAGTGTGAAATACCGCATTCAGTATTCCCAACGTAACACACATAACAATTTCCCTCTTCTTACTGCTTAAGCGCGACATTCATTTTACTGCTTTAGGCTTTTAACATATTATTGTTAGAGACGTTTAACATAGTAACAATTATAAATTGGAAACTTACCACTGCAATTTCACCTAAATTGCAATGTTAATTATTGTTTTTAAATATTTGCAAAAATTAAGTAAAGTCTACAACTCCACGAAACTTACTGCATTCCTGATACAAGTAACATTAAGGAAGCCGTTAAAAGTCAACAAGATAACAGATGCCGATGTTATTACTCCAATATGTTATGTAAATAATATTGTTAAAATATTAAAATGAAAAATAAATCATTACATAACCTTACCGTTTGTTTTAAGTTCGCATTTATTCACTGACCGCTCAGAAGAAAAGAAACACGTCTTGGAAACTAGAATATTTAGTTACACAGTAAGGTGCAGATGTATTTTGTATTATAAATAACAATCTGTATTGTAAACGTATATCACGGCCTGATGGAGTATAGTAAACACAGAAAAATTTTATAGCAACAATGTTGAAGAAAGATATTTTGGTGTTCCGAAGTTGGCGTCATTAAACAGAAACCAACATGGAGATTTAATTGCAACTAATTGGAAATTCGTCTTTCAGGTATGTAATAAACGATCTTCGCACAAAATAATGTACGATACACGAGCAGTATGTTTGTTTTCATGTTCTCGGAAATTAAAAAAGCTCAACTACGTTTCGCTTTTTCAATCTTTTCCTCGACCATGAAAACGTGAACATACCGCTCTTGTAACGTATATTACTAGTCTCGCCCTGCCTGTAACAGAACAGCAGAGAAAGTTAGACGCCATTTCCAGAAGTCGATAGGCTAGTAAAAAATGTGAAAAAATATTGTAAAAACTCCAGCTCATATTACTACATTGAGGAATGAGTGTCCTGAAGTTCCTCTTCCGCCTATTCCTGTTTTAACACGGTGGGAATCCCGGCTGCAAGCATGCAGATACTTGCATGGACGTTTATCCAGCGTAAAGAAGGTGATAGAGATGTTTGATAAGAACGATGCAGCTTCTATAGGTGTGGATCAATTACTTATTTGTGACCCAAAAATTGAACAACAGTGTCATTATATTGTGTCAAATTTTGGATTTATTCCTCATCCGATTCAAAGTTTAGAAAAGAGTGGCGTTAAATTGGTGGACCAAATTTCAATAATAAATAATATTGTGTCTAAACTAAATAGTATACAAGACGACGTAGCCAATAAAGTGTGAAACAAAAATGAAATATGTATTACAAAAAAAATTAATGGTTTCAGTTCACTCTGTCAGGTAGCTAATATTCTGTCGGGTGACAAATACACTGTAGATAATTTAGATAGCAAATATTTCACATATGTCGTTTCGCAGCTTTTCTGCATTCAAATCCATGCTAGACAGTAGTAGACATCCATACGCTTTCGAAACTTTGAGAATGCATCTTACTGTTCACTGTAATTACAAACTAAACACGCAATAGTGAATACATCTAAGCCCACATGTGTGGATTTGAATTTTCTAATAGTTGAAATGAAGTTAAATAAAGATAGAAAGTAATTCAGAGGAATGTGTGTATTATTCTCTTCTGCAGACTGTACTGTAAAAGACGGAGCGGTGCTGCGTACTCTGTGTATGTCCTGGAGTGATTGGCTTTCTTTCACTGTAAACATGCTTCAATATCACAGGCCTAGTGATCACAAATGCGAATAGACCGTGGAAGACCAAATACGCTACAAAACTATGTGTGATGTAATGTAGGTTAAAGGTAATTTTTTGAGCTCAAAGATTTGAAGTTGATGGTGCTGAAAACAGCTACGTATGTGACTCATGGTACGCAGGTCGTAAATTACAACACGTGTATACCCCTCGTGGATCAATCTCTGTTTAATATTGCGTTAAATTGTAGCGCTGGTTGACTGTAATTAACAAAGAAGTATGCGTAATCAGTCGCGAAATGAATATCGACTTTTTACTTTTGCTTTCAAAAGAGGAATCACCACGTAGAAACATAATGTAACTAGTGACCTGTTAAATTTAACGCATTTGCACGATTCACTTGTGTGCTCGAATTTAACCTTTTAATATGAAATGTATATTTGCTGTTCAATTGAATGTAATCATATGTGCCATATTTTGTATCACTTTCTATGCTAAATTTGCAAATTATAGTGCACATACGGTGTTTAAATGTCATATTCTGAGTAAATTTGTCTAGAATATTATCCTTGTGGATCTACACATGCATGCATAATTAGGCTCAACGTATATAATATACTCAGTCATTCTTATCTCATTTTCCTTACTTGTTTACCTTTTCATTTAAAGACTTCGCCTTCATACATTACATTAGACCAGTGTTCCGCAACCGGTGTGCCTCCACAAGGTGAAAGGTGTGACGCGAACTTTTACCTATTATTGTAAGAAATTAATAAAGTTAATTAAAATTAAATTCCTCTCTTTGCTGACATAGTTAACAGCCCAGTTAGTGACATGGCCAATGACATCCAAGACATTATGAAGGATAAAATAAAGAGCAGTCAGAAGTTCTCACTTCAGATCTACGAGTCCACCGATATTAGCGGTCAAGCATAACTTATTTCCTACATTCGGTACATTGACGGGGATGTAAATACATTTTTTTTTCGTGCAAACTGCCCAAGCGAGCAACCGGTGAAGAAATGTTCCGTACTACTGATGAATATGTGATCCGTAATGAATCAACATGGGAGAATTGCATTAGTCTTTTAGAGATGGAGCCGCTTCTATGATTGGCCGAGTTAAAGAATTCATGGCTAAAGTACGTAGGTGAAGTAGACCTATCTCATAATCATTGTCTCATTTACCGCGAAGCCATTGTTTTGCCATTTCCTCTGAACATTGTGATGGACGAAGTAGTAAAAGTCGTGAACTTCATCAAACCGCGGTCCCTAAATATGCTGTTTTTTTCTGTTTTGTGTCAGGAAATGGGATCAGAGCACACTACACTCCTCCCACATAAGAACATTGAAATTAGAACTTCTCAAAGTACCTTTGGAAACATTTTGGTTGTCATTAAGGACTGAATACCCGGCTATCTCTGAGATGGCAGTTAATATGTTATTGCCATTTTCAACTACATGATATGTGTGTGAACTGGGCTTCTCGACGTTAACGGAAATTAAAACATTAAAGAGGAAGAGACTCAAATCCATCGATGAAGAAATTAGGCTTGCACTGTCAACGATTCTACCGCGGATCAGCCAGCTCTGTGCAGCTAAGCAGGCCCAAGTATCGCCTTGAAAGCATGAGTAGAGTTATTTACTTTAATATAAGTAATAGAAATGTGTACTTTCTACAGTGAATTACAGTTCATAAATTGTTAATAAATGCAAGAGTCGATTTTTGTTTTATAATAATAATATATTTATTTTTATTTATTATTAATATTTGTGTGCTGAACAACAGCCAGAGGCCAATTATAGTTCAGCACAATACACAAACAGAAGATACAAAGGTGCATCTTAAATAAACAAAAACATACATAAATAATAATGAGAACAAGAACAATAAAAACTAATAATCAAAACGAAACTAAACCTTAAAAGGATCTAAATTGTGGCCATGCAAATTGGCATATTTTATGCATCTACAGACTAGAGAAAGTGATTTTGAATTTTTGTTATAAATTTTTTTTGAAATCTTAAACCTTTTGTAGGAATACGAAGGCTGATATTGTTTATGATAGACTCTCAATCAATATCACCCTTGATAACTTTGCAAAAAAATTGATAATCAAGATTTAGTCGTCTAGCATAAAGGCTACAACAGTTAAAATATTTACAGGTAATCTCATAGTTAAAGTCAGAGGAATTGGATATATATCGAAAAGCACATAAGGAAATAAATTTTCTCTCAATATTTTCTAATTTAACCGAATCGGTTGAAATAATGGAATTCCAGGCTACAGATGCATATTCAAGTTTAGATCGAACCAAAGTAAAGTATAGAATTAATAGTGACTCTGGAGTAGAAAAAGAATAAGTTATAGACCTTAGTAAATCAAACATTCTTATTGAATGATTATAAATATATTGAACATGATCGCGAAAGTATAATTTAGAATCGACTAGTACAGCAAGATCTTTAATAGAATTTTCCTAATAATACAGACGTTATTAAGAGAATAATTAAATTTTATGGAAGTGGTTTTTCGAGATTACGAAATGACAAAAGTTTTTGTTTCATTAATTTTCATTCCATTCTTGTCAGACCAAAGTTCAATAGAGTTAATATCATTCTGAAGAGTTTGGCAATCGGCAGAACTATTTATTGAGCGAAAGATTTTGAGATCATCAGCAAATAACAGGTAGTTTGAACTTATTCTTTTATATATGTCATCAATAAATAATAAAAATAATAGAGGGCCCAGTGTAGATCCTTGAGGAACTCCACATAAACAATTAAATGGGTCCGAGAGAGAATCACCTAGACGAACACAACATTGCATATTAGTTAAATAGTTTTCAAACCAGCTCACATAGTTAGAAGAGAGACCAAAGTTTTTAAATTTATTTATCAAAATATTGTGAGGTACAATATCAAACGCTTTGCTAAAGTCGATATAAATTGAGTCAATTTGATCTTGAGTTTCAACAACAGGCATAACAAGATTAAGGTAGGATACTAAGTTTGTAGTTGTTGATTTACCTTTAGTAAAACCATGTTGGGCTGAATTAATTTTATTCTTAACATAAAATGAAACATGTTTGTGGATTATTTATTCAAAAATTTTTTAGAAATTGTTTAATATTGAAATAGGTCTATAATTGGAAACAACATTTTTTTTACCATGATAATAATAATAATAATAATAATAATAATAATAATACATTTCATTGCATTACGTAATTATATTAGGAGAGTCACATATATTTTTGAGGAGATTAACTTTTTGGTGTGCCGTGTTGAGTCTAGGCCTGTCTAGGGTATGCCGTAGGTAGAAAAAGGTTGCGGAACACTGCATTGGACTGCAGATCAATGTTGCATTTTACTCAGTGGTACGCTGTACATTTTCCACTAAGACTTCAAAATCGTTGATAGCATACCTGCTAGTTTTTTTTTTTTAAGTAACATAATTGTGTAAACCAAATCTGAAAATTTCGAAGTACATTTTCGTTTATATAGTACCAATACTATACAGAGTGAGAAAAACGTAACTAATGTTATTAATAAAAGTTCAAAGGTTATTCTTTGAGATATTTCAAATAATGTTTAAAACAATTTTGCGCGTTTTCGTTTCCTGTTCGAGATAAAAATTGTTTTATATCAAATGTTTCATATTTGAGTGTCACAAATTTGAACTGCAACGTCTTGAACTAGTTTGTCGATTAGACAGGTGCGACACCAAGTACTCCCCACCAATACAAGTGTTCCGAAATAAATGCTGTTACCAAGATTTTATGAGATATGTAAATTACGTTCACAAAAGTTGTAATCTGAACACATGATAAAATTTGTATATATCCACTGAATTATTATTATTTTTTTTCTTTAGTTTTTTCTTATATATTTTGCTATAAATATTTAAATTAACAGTTGATAAAAATAAATTAGGATAATAATCTAAAATAGATTCACGATAAATGTGTTGTATAAAATTTAGAAACTGCTTGTAACAACATTGTTTAACGGAAAACTGTGTAACGTCTTCAGAGATTTCAACCCACAGAAATTTAAACTACATTCTAGTGAATATTAGGATTAGTTATTTGCTTAGGTTATAATATAGTATACATTTCATGAAACTTGTTAAATGAAATATAAGATTGAATTTTAGTATTTAATTTCATCTCATTGCTTTTCATTCATTCATGTGTATAAATTATAAAACTTTGTAGAGATTTGCTGAATTTATAGATCTATAAAATTGTATTAATTCCATATTGAAACGTAAGATTAATTTAATAGGAGACTTCATTAATCAATATCATATTATTATTATTATATTATTATTATTATTATTATTATTATTATTATTATTATTATGTATTTATAACCCTAACATACCTATCTCAGGTAAAATAGGGTTCTCTGTAAAATTGGAGTATAATAATAAATGTTTCATATCCTGTTTTCGAAAAACCATTCATTTAATTCCCAATATGCTCAGTCAATTTATGTTTTATGACAATAAATGATTGAAATAATGTTAGTTTTCTTCTTTAAATGTGCAGAAATTTGTTCAGTAAAAATGAAACATTGTAACATTCCTTTTCAGAACAAATAATTATATTCCTTCGGATCAAACTTCTGCACATTTGAAGGACAAACTAAAATTCTTTCAATCATTTATTATAAACAACCAAATTTCTTGGCTTAAAATCGATAATGTGTTAAATTGGAAAAATCATATTAAAGAAATTACCTCGAAAGTAAATTCAGCGTATTGCTATGTACCGAAGTACATATTATACTTCCATGCATATGATGAAGGATCGGGGGAGAGGACAAAAATTCTCCCCGGCACCAGGATTTCGAACCCAGGTTTTCAGTTCTGCGTGCTGACGCTTTATCCATTAAGCCACACTGGATTCCAATTCCGATGCCGGATTCAATTCGTCAGCTTCAGCACCGCCTCTTAGTTTCTGCGATAACGTCGCTACGTACGAGTACAGATCTTTGCTTTTTTTTTTTCTCTTTTTTTTTCTTTATGTTGTTTTCTGTATCTTTATAGATCAAATGTTATAACTCATTTATAACAAAGATGTTATGTGCAACATAAAATGTCCTGATTCTTCATACAACAGATTTTTCCCTCCTATGAACCCAGCGCTGTCCGAAGCTGGATTTAGACAAATTCAGCGTATAGGATATCGGTCAATTTTTGTGTCTATGACCACATGGTTGCTTTGTTTTCATACCTATAATTATGTGCGATTATGTGTATATTTATTTCCGTCCCGAATATTTATTTCGAGAAAGGAGCATTTCGATTTCATTGATCAGACTGAAATATGTTGGAATTTCCAAGTAATCTAGGATCCTTTATAGGTTTTCATAACCATAGTGGTTCAATTAATTCTTTATATATACGGTTTACTAATTAATAAACTTCTGTGGAGTTGGGACAGAGAACGTTACTAATAAACCATGCATTAGCGATGAATGTACCCTTATAAACAGCCTATAACAATACATGGGAATTGCTTTGTAGTGGTTATATACAGGGACATCATTTTATTTTTACTTCAATTTTTATTGTACCTGAGTTTTCCGTTCTACTAAGGAAGTTCCAACTCCACACAGAACCAAGACCGCAGTTAGTAAGCAGTACTGAGTTACTGAGTATAGTACGTTCCAGAAATATGTTCGCGTTTTCCAGTGACGAAAGAGCTTTCAATATTGAATCATATTTTCGCACAGGTACTGTCCGTTTGCCTACGTCACATCCCGATTTCCCCCACCTGCTTCTGCTCGCCCCTCTGTAATAGCTGGGCTGTCTTAGCTCTTTTCTGAAAACATTAATTTCTCTTAGGAATTGGAAGTTTACGTAATATTATACAGCTGTTTAATTTAACTTAAACAAAAGGGCCTAGTTAAGTAATTAACTGTCACGTGATTTCCTCCCTTTCTACAATCCTGCGGCATAACCACTTGGACGGACAGTAGATAGCATGTCTGAGTAATTTTATATTTTCGGGTCGGGCAGAAGTGAAGATTGAATTTACAGTACGTAGAGTAGGTACAGAATTATTTCAACATGAGTTACTAGTACGAAGGACGAAACTGGCAATTGGAATTAGATGCAATAGTCTGTAGTGCGATAATATGCACAAAAGAACTGAAGCCTGAATCGAAATTAACGGCCACCATTTTCAAAATTGTGTTTAAATATTCATATTATGATTATTTTTCAATTTAACTTCTTTCTCTATATTGTACGCTAATATACACTGCATAATGAATACGTTCGCATGGATAACTCACTTCGTGAGTAAAAAGACTTATTCTTAATACAGTACTGTACTTTGATTAAAGAAAAACCCAATGAAAATTATCAAACTCAAAATCGCGATATTTCCTAGTTTACGTAAAGGGATGAACTACTTTTCTTCCTTCCTATACATAGAGTGATTTGTGTTTTACGCCAGTATCATCGAACTCCAGGCTTGGAGGGGGGAGCAAGCGGTGTTTCCGGTTCTCTAAAGGTATAGACAGGTTAATATTAAAAATGTTAGTAAAAATAAAATGATGTCCCTGTGTAAGTACATAAATACATTATTGTTGGGAATAACAGGATCAGAAAGTAAAAAGAAATAACTTGACACTTATTCCTGGGTAATGCCCACTGGCAATTTCAAAAGTTCCCTATAACCTCAAATCACTACGCCGTTATTATCAATATACACGAAACCTCTTGTTTAAGCATTGTATATTAAGAAAAAATGGCCGTCCCTCTAACAGCTGTTTGTAGTGATTGTCTATTTATGATGGTTGTCTTGTAACCACAGAAGAGCAAACCAAAGCGCACAGAATAATTAGACTAATATTACTGATCAGGCCATGTTGCACTATCGATACTTAGCACGGCACACTAGCGCGCACTATCGGATGCAATAGAGAACCTCAGTTATTCTATTACCTTTCGTAATGAAGTAATAACGAAACTATGACGTAGCTGTGTAATAGTTGTACTGTTATACACGACGTATGTAGTGATTATTAGTAAGGAATTTACACCCGACTTACAAACGAGCTACTCATTGTGTTAGTAGTCTATAATACAGTAAAACGTCTATATAAAATTTTTTATTAGTAAGACCGTCGGGCTATTACTGTCTAGTAGTGGAAAGCGTTCTCTCAATACTGAATCTTAACCTAAAACAGCACAGAAAAAAAATCATCGACTCTTTATGTAAATATCTATGAGTTCCTTCAATACTGAATCTTAACCTAAACTAACACAGACAAAAACCATTGACTGTTTTTGTAAATATTCATGAAATACCTCAATACTGAATCCTAACCTAAACAACACAGAAAAAACCTATTGACTCTTTTTGTAAATATCTATGAGTCAATACTGAATCTTAACCTAGAACAACACAGAAAAAAAACTATTGACTCTTTTTGTAAATATCCATGAGTCAATACTGAATATTAACCTAAAATAACATAGAAAAAAAATTATTGACTCTTTTTGTAAATATCCATGAGTCAATACTGAATCTTAACCGAAAACAACACAGAAAAAAAACTATTGACTCTTTTTGTAAATATCCATGAGTCAATACTGAATCTTAACCGAAAACAACACAGAAAAAACCATTGACTCTTTTTGTAAATATTCATGCGATCCCTTAATACTGAATCTTAACCTAAACTAACACAGAAAGAAACCATTGACTCTTTTTGTAAATATCCATGAGTTCCCTCAATACTGATTCTTAAACTAAAACAACACAGAAAATACCATTGATTCTTTTGGTAAATATCCATGAGTTCCCTCAATACTGATTCTTAAACTAAAACCTGGTGACTCTTTTTGTAAATATCGATGAGTTTCCTCAATACTGAATCTTGAACTGAAACAACACGGAAAATACCAATGATTCTTTTTGTAAATATCCATGAGTTTGCTCAATACTGAATCTTAACCTATAACAAAACAGAAAAAAACCATAGACTATTTTTGTAAATATCTATGGGTTACCTTAATATTGAATCTTAACCTGAAGCAACACAGAAAAAAAACCATTGACCCCTTTTGTAAATATCCATGACTTCCCTCAATACTGAATCTTAACCTAAAACAATGCAGAAAAAAATGACTCTTTTCGTAAATATCCATATAGGATGTGGGATTTAAGGATAGGATCATTCGTTTACCTGTGTTCAACATCTGTCTTATCCATTGCATGCACGAAGACCAGTTACATTTTCCAACGAGAACGATCTATATGTGTTATTCTATGAAAGTCACGCAGAGAAATCACCATTTATATTACGAATTTGACTCAGACTCTCAATTGCTTCTTTTACGAAATATGATCATAATATATTAAGAAATACTGACGAATTTCCGTTGGTACAACAGTTCGTCACGCAGTGACAAGGCCGGGCTGTAACTTGATATGATAAACACGTGCTGTTTTGATTATAAAAATGTTTGTTACTCTCCGTCACTCTCACGCAGTTTCTGACGTTGGAAAGGTCGCAGTTACGTAGAGTTTGGTAAACTATGGGCCATGACTGAAAGACGTGTTTGTCAGCAGCATTCAGGTCTAGTTTATAAGCGAGTTACTTTCGCTTTCGGATGAAGGTCATGTTTCCGATTGCAAGACATACATTTTGTATTCTGCTGACACATTTGTTTCGAAATTGTGCGCCTTGTATCTATAGAGATCGTACAGAAACGTTCAGAGTATCAGTATGAAAAATGTAGGGATGACAAGTATGATTAAGTTTATTTTTAAATAATCAAAAGTTGTGTGATATTTACATTTCTTGAAATTTTATTGAAGACACACTATATACTCTACACTTCTACAGGAAGAATAATAAACACGTCATATGGTGGTAGTATGTACTGTTAGGAGTAAAAAAGTTTATATAATCATGTAGCCAATTTTAAATGACTGTGAAGAGACAGCAGTTAGAATGTTACCAATAACAAAAGTTATAAATGACACGAAGGAAAGGCAGATGACTTAATGCTTATATTTATTACTTATTTACAAGGTGTATCATTTCAACAGTTGAATGCACTTTTCCATTCTGCTGCCAAAAGCAAGTAGTGTTGTTCTACTGAGGTCTTCTTGCCCTTTTTATGAGGGAACATTATTCATAATAATCATAATGCGAACAACTAACTCATCTCTAGTGTTTAATTTGTTTCTGAACACTTCAACATTCATCTACACCCATATATAAAAATCGACAAGATTAAGGTCTGGAGATCTTGATGTGGAATGCACGTGACCACTACGGCCGATCCATCGTTCGGGATATGAAATCAGATGATGTGTCATCTAATGGCTAAAATGTACAAGGACTCCGTAATACTGTTGAATCATGCCATTCTTAAAACCAAGGGACTACAAACAGCAGTTTTTGTATATACATTATGAACAGTGCTGCCCTCAGAAGAGCGAACGTGCGATTCCTTTCTACCTACCTCGTTGTTTTGTATTTCCTTAATACCACTTGTAAGACTTGTGTGTAACATTCAAACAGATGTGTCTCCGCATCTATTGAAAATTTGACATAGTATGCTTCTATGAATTTTTTGCTCGGAACGATCCATGTATAATACAGTATATAGCGTACAATTGTTATTTAATTAATACGCACTATAAGCAAGAAAAATGCCTCTGATTGAGGTTCTGGATGATATGTACTGTATATCTATTATCAGGCAGTAGATCTCGCTTAGCGATATGTGTCGGAGAAAGAACAATTGAGGGGTTTGGAGGAAAAACCAGGCATCTACAATTTTTTTTCGTTTTTGAGCTATTTATGCACAGAGGAAAAAAAAATACGCTGTATCATTTGGTCTAAGAACAATGTAGTTCCAAGAATTACAATCACGGTTATAATGCATTTTGGATTTGCCTCTTCTGTACATGCTTATTGTTTGGCGGTAAGTTTTGCTTCATTATCTCGAAAAGTACTGAATTGGAACTGTCTGGTTTTTCTCTCAAACCCCTCAATTGTTTGTATGCATCTGAAGTCTGATTAGTGTAATATGTAGCTAATCGGCGATGTATGCAATGGAGAGGGAAAGCAACTTTCCACCTTACACCATTATCTCCTGGCCTAGTTCACTCATAAGTGGTGTACTGTTAGTATCACTTGTGAGGTTCAGACCTGTCTTTGGACAGTTGACTAAATAACAATAAGCAAGGAAAATATGGCAATAATGGCTAGATAACATGTAAGTGCCCCCAAAAAATTAATTACTTAGAATGTTATGGGGTTTTTCCAACAAACTGAAAGTAAGCAAAACATTGCTATTTTTCTAAGTATTATATAGTCAATGAAATTATGAACATATGTTCTAGTCTATGATTTTCTGCTGCAACAGACATTTTTCTTATCAGAACTTAAAAAGGAATGACGTAATTGATTTTGTGCGAGATCGTGCGTATTTGCTTGTTTTCCGCACAGAACCAATACGCGATAAGTGTGAAATACCACATTCAGTATTCCCAACGTAACACACATAACAATTTCCCTCTTCTTACCGCTTAAGCGCGACATTCATTTTACTGCTTTAGGTTTTTAACATATTATTTTTAGAGACGTTTAACATAGTAATAATTATAAATTGGAAGCTTACCACTGCAATTTCACTTAAATTGCAATGTTAATTATTGTATTGTTTTTAAATATTTGCAAAAATTAAGTAAAGTCTACTACTCCACGAAACTTATTGCATTCCTGATACAAGTAACATTAAGGAAGCCGTGATAAAATCAACAAGATTCCAGATGCCGATGTTATTACTGCAATATGTTACATAAATAATATTGTTAAAATATTAAAATGAAAAATAAATCATTACATAACCTTATCGTTTGTTTTAAGTTCGCTTTTATAGACTGGGGGGGGAAGACAGACGTATATCACGGCCTGCTGGAGTATAGTAAACACAGAAACATTTTATAGCAACAATGTTGAAGAAAGATATTTTGGTTTTCCGAAGTTGGCGTCAATAAACAGAAACCAACATGGAGATTTCATTGCAACTAATTAGAAATTCGTCTTTCAGGTATGTAATAAACGATCTTCGCACAAAATAATGTACGATACACGAGCGGTATGTTTGTTTTCATGTTCTCGGAAATTAAAAAAGCTCAACTACGTTTCGCTTTTTCAATCTTTTCCTCGAACATGAAAACGTCAACATACCGCTCTTGTAACGTATATTACTATTTCAGAACTTAAAAGGAATGCAGTAATTGATGTTTATAGATTGTCAAAATCAATAAACGTTACTTTATTAATACGTGTATAAAACAGTTTCCTACATTATGTATTTTACATGTAAATTTCACGCAAAATACGAACAGGTAATTTACTCGCTATAACCTGCACCTTGTATATTTTTGCACTTTAGAATCCTTCCTTAAATTTTTGTTTTTCCCAAATTATTATATCCTTAATACAGAGCAATATTCTTATTCTTTCTGCCTTGTTTGATTGAAATGTTAACTTGTTGTACAGTGATCCTCAACAGTTACTATTATCGACACTTATTTGAACATCATAACTTGCTGAATTCACCTTGTAGTTCTAATATACATTTCATGATTAATTGAATAATTATTAATCATAGATATAATTTTTAAAGTTGATAATTCCATAATATATTTTTTGCAGCTATAATGGAATTTTTATGATTACAGAAAAATGTAATAATAATAATAATAATAATAATAATAATAGTAATAATAATAGTTTTATTTTCCCTGGCAGAGTTGAGGCCATCAGGCCTTTTCTTCCACTCAACCAGGATCATATCACATACAGAAAAATACATACCGGTATACAAATATTAGCTTAAAAATAATAATAAACATAATAAAGTAAAAAAGAGAGATTGAATACATATACACAATCAGTATTAACTTTGAAAAAATAATTATTAAAAATATATATAATAAAAAAAGAGACTGAATACATAATCACAGACAGGAAAATACATTCTAGTATACAAGTATTGACTTAAAAAAAAGAATTAATATATATGAATATGATCAGCACAGCACGTGTTACATTGAGACAATGACAATTATCTAGATATTAATGTTAATGGAAAAATAAAGCAATGACTCTGTAAAGTAATACTAATAATAAATTAAAATTATACCTAAGAAAACTAATTCTGTGCATTGAAAATATTTCTAAGCAACCTAATTTTAAACAACTGAGGACTAAAACTACCCCTGATTTCCATCGGTAGCGAATTCCATGAGCGGGCCATGGTTATTGAGAAAGAACTTTAGTACAGAGATGTCTGATGACGTGGTATTGATAGCAACAGATTGTGCTGTGAACGTGTATTACGATTATGAGGTGAAGCTAGGAGAGTAAACCGAGAGGCAAGGTAGTTGGGTCTGGAATCATGTATAATTCGATATAACAGGCAAAGAGAATGTACTAAACGTCGATCTTGCAAGCGGAGCCAGGAGAGTCGTATAAAATATTCCGATATATGATCATGTCGGCGGATATTGAAAAACAATCGGACGCAGACATTATGTACTGTACACGTTGAAGTTTTTGAGAAAGTTCAGCACTTACTTTATTACTTTATGTGACAGTGAGCTACGAAGTTTGTCTTTCGTTAGTCCACACCTGTGGAGTAACGGTTGGCGCGTCTGGCCGCGAAACCAGGTTGCCCGGGTTCGAATCCTGTTTGGGGAAAGTTACCTGGTTGAGGTCTTTTTCCGGAGTTTTCCCTCAACCCAATATGAGCAAATGCTGGGTAACTTTCGGTGTTGGACCCCAGACTCATTTCACCGGCATTATCATCTTCATCTCGTTCAGACGTTAAATAATCTAAGATGTTGAAAAGCGTCGTAAAATAAAAATTGTCGCTCTTTAGCTTCCGTTTCACTTTGTGGCCACGGTCTTCGACTTTTGTATTTCTCTTATTATCCGCCTTCCTTTGTGGCACTGGAGCCCAATAAATGAATTCGCAGCAAAAATTGGACGTTCGGTCTCAGTAGGTGTATAGGTTTTTTTTTTCTGGACACAAGAATTTCATCTTTCTCAGAAAATAACTTTTGTTACCTCAGAACAGCTTCCATAATTAATAATGATTATCAATAATTAATAATTAATTATTATCAATAATTAATCATAATAAATGTCTTCATTAATCGATCGTCATCAACCAATATGATCTACTCCGATTCAGCTAAAAACGACTACTTTGAACTTTAATATTCTTGAAGTTTTCAGATTAGAATGAAGTTCCTCGTATAGGATAGCCCTACTAGCCTGTGGTGAGTAAAAGAAGGCATCCTCTATTTCAGTTTCTGAAGTGGCTTTAGTTACAACATTCCTTTTGTAACAGGAGAGACCCAGTTCGCAAAGCTTTTCAGTAGAAAGAATAACTGGATGTACAGTACCGTACTGTACAAATGAAAGTATTTTTTAAAACAACAATAGTCCAAAAACACAAACTTTCATGAGAAACAAACAACTATCTGGCATGAGCGTTGTTGACATTTCAAGCATGAAATTGATCATGCCATTTCTTAAGGTTTTGTAGAAACTTGGAAAAACTAGAGTACATTTATAACTTAAATTACCTCATTGAAATACATGTGTATGTAGGTAATTGTGGACAATTGTTGTTTTAAGAAAAATTATTCTGTTGTGGCCAGGGTTGGGACTTTACACGTAAACAATGTTATTTGAATTGCAGTAAATTACGAATAAATAATGCGTAATTAATGTAATAAATATAATATACGTAAAAAACCTCCAAGAAATTTTATATTCAGTGTTTTTTTTTGTTCAATTTTTGATGAAAATTTACCGTTTGAACTGCCAACAAACCTAACATATAACTCAAGGCTACCAATTAATTTAAAAAAAGTGGAGACCTTAAGAAGATTTTGCATTTCATACCGGATGAAGTCAAAGATTTCTACACAGAACTGTACACATGGCCTGCGACCAACAAAGATAGTAATGCCAGTGGAAGCGAAGATTGAAAAAATAAGTTTATTAATAATTTACTGACTTACAAAATTCTATTGAGCCATGTTTCCCAACTCTTTGATGATTAGTCATTTATTACATAAAATTTGGGAAATTATTACAATTAATGAGTTATTATGTTTCAATCATAGTATTTATTTCAAACTGTTATACTATAAAAATGCCTTTATCACTAGAATCGTTTATTTTTAAAACCCCACAAGTGACAGGAACAAAACTTTCGAGAAATCAATAAGAACTCTTTAGTGTAATTATTTTTATTTTTATTGTCAAAATATATTTAAAAAGTGATATTAGTTGCTAAATATTAGGTTTATTCATTATTAGTTGAGGTTTTAATATATATAAAGACACACAAAAATTAATTAGTTAGGATGTTATGGGGTTTTTCTATCAAACAATGTGAAAGTAAGCGAAACATTGCTATTTGTCTAAGTATTACAGTGAATGAAAGTAAGTATGAACAAATGTTATAATCTATGTAAAAACTACAGTATAAAGTCACAAAAAAAATCTCCTACAACAGACATTTTTTTATCAGGACATAAAAGGAATGAAGTAACTGATGTTTAGATTGTCAAAATCAATAAATGTTAATTTATTACTCTGTGTATAAAACAGTTTCTATATTACGTATTTTACATGTAAATTACACGTAAAATACGTACAGGTAATTTACTCGCCCAACTCTGGTTGTGACTGAAGTGTCTCTCGCCATTAATCTTCTTTTTCTTTATAATATCTGTTTCTTTTCCTTTCGTTGCTTACGTTTTTTCTATGGGCTTACTTTTGCATCTAAAGATGACCTCACAACTAACACAACAATTTACGTAACAAATTATTTTTCTTTGAGATGGCTTTTGCCGCACACGTAAGAAGCAGTACGGGCAATCCACTACGGTTTAAAATTGTGTGGATAAATGTTTCAAGATGACATGAATGGCATATTTGTAAATGCTACTATCATCTTGACTGGTCAATGACTGTTTTCACTACTATAATATAGACCTATGGTGTTTTTTTCTCCTAACAACTAACTCAGTAGATAGTCGCTACAATATCACCACAATATGCTTAATACCTCAAATTTACATTTTGTGGATTATTTAAAAAAAAACCCTTGAAATATTTAGCTCCAATTTCTGAACATGCCAAAACCTAGTTACTTGCTGGATTTAAATTCTGCACTATAGTTTCCATATTTTTCCCTTCAAAATCGACCCCATTCTCTTACTTTATTCTGTCGTCATTGGCACAAACTGAAATTAAATTTCATCGTTTTTTTTCTGAGCAAAATAACTAATTATTAATTGTCATAATTAACGATTAAGTAAATATGAGTCTCATGAGCGGCTGAAGCCATAATGGTCGGTTTCAATTCAGCTAGACTTCATTAATGTAAACTTCTACATTCTTGAGCTTTTTGTAAGTAGGATGAAATTCCTCAGATAGGTTACTAGCTTATGGCAAATAAAAGAAAGTTAACTCTCGTTTAGCATCTGAAGAGGTTTTAGTTACAACGTTTTCTTCGTAACAGGAGTGACTCATTTCCCAAAGCTTTCAGTTTAGGTATACAAATCTGTAAGTACAGAGTTGCACAGGGACATCATTTTATTTTTACTTCAATTTTTATTTTACCTGAGTTTTTGAATGTACTTCACGCCCACCCCTTCTACTAAGGAACTTCCAACTCCACACAGAACCAAGACCGCAGATAGTAAGCAGTACTGAGTTACTGAGTATAGTACGTTCCAGAATTATGTTCGCGTTTTCCAGTGACGAAAGAGCTTTCAATATTGAATCATATTTTCGCACAGGTACTGTCCGTTTGCCTACGTCGCATCCCGATTTCCCCCACCTGCTTCTGCTCGCCCCTCTGTAAAAGCTGGGCTGTCTTTGCTCTTTTCTGAAAACATTAATTTCTCTTAGGAATTGGACGTTTGCGTAATATTACACAGCTGTTTAATTTAACTTAAATAAAAGGGCCTCGTTAAGTAATTAACTGTCACGTGATTTCCTCCTTTTCTACAATCCTGCGGCATAACCTCTTGGACGGACAGTAGATAGCATGTCTGAGTAATTTTATATTTTCGGGTCGGGCAGAAGTGAAGATTGAATTCACAGTACGTAGAGTAGGTACAGAATTATTTCAACATGAGTTACTAGTACGAAGGACGAAACTGGCAATTGGAATTAGATGCGATAGTCTATAGTGCGATAATACGCACAAAAGAACTGAAGCCTGTATCGAAATGAACGGCCACCATTTTCAAAATTGTGTTTAAATATTCATATTATGATTATTTTTCAATTTAACTTCTTTCTCTATATTGTACGCTAATGTGCTGTAGACAGTATAATGTACACCGCATAATGAATACGTTCGCATTGAGGGTGGGGTGGTTATTGTGGCCCCACGTTGGGCGCCATTTGAGGGTGGGGTGGTTATTGTGGACCCACATTGGACGCCATTTGAGGGTGGGTGCGTCTCGGTGTTGCGTGAGATTCACTCAGGGTACCGAGGTACGGTTGTGGTGTAGGATGATGTCGGGAATAATACCAAGCCGGCTACTTATATAAAAGGCAGTGTAAAGTCCAAAACTATAAGTTTATTGTCGTATTCACTTGGTAAACCCTAGAGTATGTATTTCCGGCTGACTTATAATTCAATCGTTGGTCGCACTTCTGCATCGACTCTATGGCAGCTCTGAATAAGCTCTATCTGATACTATAAATTCAATACTCTGCCCAGTACACTATGATCGAAGCTCCTAAAAGTTGGCGAGTAGTCTCGCCGATGACAAAGTTCAATCTATCGAGTCTTCGCCTGAAGAAAGACTATTAAGTTGGGCCGCCGACACGATGAGATCTTGTGCTTGTGCCCTGTATGTAGGGCCGCCGACACGATGTAAAGTTGTTTTGATGATCTCCGCTCCGAAGCGGAATAGTAGTCGTCATCTCCGCTCCCCGTCACCCTTATTTATAAAAACCTATCCTACGCTAAAACTAACTATCCTATTGGTTAAAAACTACGTCACTAACTGGCCTAAAATCTATTCCCTATTGGTCCAAAGTGACCTCATAAGCTGGACCAAGATCTCTTCTTATTGGGCGCGAAATATGTCATCTTTAAATTTAGACTTTGGATTTCCCATAACCTCAAATTAGTTTGTATATCTCACAAGAATACCCGTTCTTTGGAAAACCCAAGCTTGGCAGTATCTTTCCCACGGGTCCAGTCTAACTCCGGCTTTAGAATTTTATGCTTCATCGAGTCTCTATACGAAACCCCGCTCAAGGTGGCCCTAAATCTGTCCGATGCTGACAAGTGACGAAACACCTGTGTGGGAAGCTAATTCTAACGAAGTCGCCAGAACATCCCCGCGAATACATGTAATAGAAATATGGAGATATCACTTCGCTAATAAATCGGTCTCTCCCTCTCCTAATTACTGCTTCAAATGCCCATCTACATAACCATTGGAAATTCCCGAAAGAGTTTCCAATGTTATGAGATGTCCCCGCTTTCTGCCTATAACTAGCCTCATAGTTCCCCCACGCGATCAGCCGGTAACACATTATTTACAATACAGTGAGATTACAATGTCACTACAAACAATTACAATAAATATTACATATATCTTCACAAGCCTTTCTATGTACACAACTCTCACACAATAAGCACAACAATGTACAATTTATATCCACATTTACATATGTACAATACCATTCATTCACATATTTACATTTATTTATTAATTGATCAATTATACACTCTGCGTGCTTGGTTGTACCAGCCGCCCTGTACAGGTTCACCTAGCTGTACGCGTGAGACTAACCATCCTACTCTTTCTCATTCCTGCCTCCTAGCCTCTCCTGTTTGAAAGGCCGCAAGAGTTGCTTGTGGTACCTACCAACAGGTTTACTTTTTCCCCTTTCTACCAATTCGAACGTATGGTCTCCGTATTTACTCTTAATTTCGTAGGGCCCCTTGTACAGTAGCTCCATGCGTGAGTAACGTCCTCTAAGGGCGGAAGATAACTTCACGTCCCTTAGCAATACCAGATCGCCGGGTGTGGGCTCCCATTTGTGGCGATATCTTTTAACTTTACCGAGTCTATACTCAGCCTTTTTCCTGATTCGGTCGAAAGCTAGTTTACACAGTAGTTCCGCACTAGGAGGCTCACCCTCCTGTATTGCCTGCGGCAAACTCTTTATCATAGGATCGGGATCGATCCCTAACATAAGTTTGATCGGAGCTATTCCGGTCGTTGGATTGATAGAGTGGTTCATGACTCTCTCAATCACCTCACATTGCCTAAACCAGTCCTTATGGTTTCGGTGACACAGAATACGGAGGTACAATGATATATCCCTAAGCGCTCTTTCGCAGGGATTACCGCTGGGAAAGTATGCGGAGCAATTGTATAGTTTCACGCCCGCATCTTCCAGCCTTTTGCAAAACACTTTCGATTTATGTACCGACACATTGTCACTGAGCACCGCTGTTACCGGGCCGTAAGTCGGTATGTAATCTCTAACCAGCTTGTCAGCACACAACTTACTAGAGATATTTCTTAAAGGGTAAATCTTTACAAATTTTGTGAAGACATCGTACGTAACAAATATGTACCGGTGTCCGAAGGACGATGTGGGCATTGGACCGTGTTCGTCCACTGCTACAAGTTCATTCTTTTTACCCCTGATAATGACCTGTGGTACATTGTCATACCTTACATTTAGAGGTTTCGCCCTCTGGCAGACCTCGCAACGAGATATTACCCTTCTAACCTTCTTTGACAGTTGCTTAATATAAAATGATTCTGACATAGTTAAAATGATCCTATCACTCCCAGAGTGACACATAGATTGGTGAAAGTTATTTATAAGTTCATTCTCCATACTCGCAGGTATGTATATCTTCCACTTCTGGATATCCCTACCATGCAATTTATACAAGATACCAGAGCGCAATCCATACACTTCATCTTTCACCTGTGAGATTTCTCTAGCTTTGTCCATTAAGGCCCTTATCGTGGAATCCTCCTGCTGCAAATCTGCAATTCTCCGAAATTTTCCCGTCAGAGCTCCCTTCCTCGTGGAATCAATTTTCATCACGGCAATTTCGTACGCGGGGGCGGTGATAGTTTCCGGTAGCCCCGATTTGGAATTCAAACGAGAGAGACAATCACCAAAAATATTGTCTGCCCCCGGAATATGTCTAATCGTCACATCATGAGCCAAAATCTCGTGCACATATCTAGATATTCTAGAGTTCGTCAATTTGCATCTACTCAGAAACGCTAGGCTTACATGGTCAGTAAATATGATTATCTGCCTATTAAAGATATACTGACGGAACTTCTGTAGTGCGAAGTACACAGCAGAAATCTCTAGTTCCGTAATTGATGCGTTGCTTTCGGTACGCGACAGTCCCCTAGAAGCTGTGGCAATCACATGTCGCTTATTATCTTCATCTGTCTGACATAGAATTGCTCCATATCCATATGAAGACGCATCAGTATAAATCTGAAAAGGTAGGCTGTCGTTAGGCCTTTCCAACAGAATTGAGTCGGCAAAAAGCAGTTTCGTTCGATCGAATGCTTCCTGCTCTGCCGACCCCCACCTGAAGGGTGTATCCTTCTTCAACAATGCTATGAGTGGGGCTACATGCTTAGCATAATTGACGAGAAACCGATTCTGGTATTGTAGGATACCTAGATATCTACGAACCTGTTTCCGGTTCCGCGGCGGCGGGATCCTCGCAATGCTCTGAATTCTCTCTTTGTCCGGTCTAATTCCGTCAGACGAAATTACGTAACCCAGGAAAACTGTTTCAACTTTAAAAAATGCTGTTTTCCCCAGCTTGACTGTCATACCAGCCTCTCTCAACTTAGTGAGTACAAAATCAATATCTCTAATATGCCTATCAACATTATTGCCATATATAAGAAAATCGTCAATGTACTGTGCCAGAAAACCTTTCGTTGAATCACCAAAAATTATATCAAGTGCCCTTAGTAGCGCAGATCCAGAACTCGCGATGCCGAATGGGCATCGGGTATACTGATAAACTTTCCCGTTATGTAAGAACGCGGTGAATTTTCTCGAGTCCTCGTCCAGCGGAATCTGCCAATACGAACTGGTCAAGTCCAAACTAGTGAATATAGAACAATCACTGATACGGCCTAACAAAGTGTCCACTGACTCCGTCCTGAAATTATCTTTAACTGAAAACGAGTTAACGTGTCGGGCATCGATCGTCACTCTTAAGCTTCCATTGGGCTTCCTAACCCAGCACAATGCATTTACGTAAGGCGAGTCTGATACTTCTATAACTCCATCTTTTAACATATCATTTATGACTTCGTCTGCCTGATCCCTTAAAGATAGGGGGATGGGTCTACATTTATGCCGAAATTCCTCCATTCCTACCACCTTAATTTTGTGTGTATACACTCTACACAGACCCGGCGCGTCTGAAAAGACATTTAAATGGCTACCTACAACATCCATTAAGCGTTTTCTTTCACACTCACTCAGGCCGTGTGCCTGGTTAACTTTATCTCTCACTATTTCGAAAGTACCTGTCTTTCTATTGTTATACGCGTCTACCTGTCTAAGATCGCCCGGCGAAATCTCATTACAATATCTGGCCCTACCGCTAATGAGATTGCGTCCTATTTGTCTCGCCTGGACTAATTCGCCGATACACAATTCGCATTCTCCGCAGTCTACTTGACACACTCCCCTAGTTACCTCATTACCTTCCCACGGATTAACCTCTATAATTACATTCTTACAAATTTTGAGGTGCTCTAGAAAAAATAACTCTTCCTGTAATCCTATCTCTTCCGCGGTTCTTTCATCTAACTCCGATCTAGCGCTATCCCTACTGAATGGGACATGGCCTACACTGCCGTTACCTGCCGTAACCCCTAGTCTGTTTTCCCTGAAATCTAATAGCGCGTGCCATTCATAGAAGCTTTCTACTCCAATAATGATGTCGGTAGTCAACCTTTGTATCACAAGAAAAATAGCATTTAATTTCACGTCTCCGCACTCTAACTCGAACCATACTTGATATTTTACCTTTTCCTTCTTCTTGCTTAGGGCGCCTGCACAGTACAGTGAACATATGGGTAACGTTTGCAGTTTTATTCCTGAATCCCTAACCTTTTGAATAAATTCCATGCTGCATACATTATTTGTGGAGCCCGAGTCCAACAACACACAACACTTTATCCCAAATATTTTGGCATCTATATAAGGCAATACATAAGTCCCATTACTTTCTAACTCTGGGTTAGTAATCTCGCTCTGTCTCTTTACGCTTACCGCGTTGGTGGATTCTTTTGACAGTGGCTTACTGCACTTAGCTACAGAAATCTCCGAACCCTTGAGACTTCTGTCTAGCAGTTTCCCGAGTGTGATGCAGTCGGTTCCACTGCTATCTCGTCTCTATTTCTACTATTTATAGGCTCCCGGCCCATATTCATTCTGACTGGACTTTGCTGACGTCCGTTCATGTCTCTATTCCTACTTTGTCCCACGTTACACTGTGTAGGTGGCCTATTGCACCCTTGTGAGGCCATTTCTTGTAGGACGTCTCGTCTATCTCTCTCCTGCTCCTGTCTCCTCCAATCACCTCGATTTTGCTGTCCCCTGCTAAAATTAGGCTGCCAGAATCCCTGTCTGTAATTCCTGTTCCGAAGCCAGTGTGGTTGGGTTCTAAGCCTATTATTTCCATTTTCTTGTCTTCCCGTGTACCATCGTATGTGGTTAACCCTACGCACGGGACCAACACCTCCTCGATCGTTCCTCATCCTGTTATGACTACTCTGGTTATTCCTACTATTATTGTAAGGACCCCCAAAGGGCGGGTCAATCCTTCTCTCCCTGTTGGGACTTTTCCCTCCGTTATGGCCATTATGGTACCGACTATGTGCATTGTTGGGGCTCCTGTCACCACCCCAGTTACTCTGATTTTGGGCTCCTGTCCTTGGGGAAGAAAAGGCTGTACTTGCCCCCTTCCCCGCTTTCTGGTCGGTGGGGCTTGAACCCTTCCCTTTGCCACGTTCATAATCTGCCTGTCCACTACATTCATAGTGCGTGGCGTCCGAACCATCCAGCGCAGTCAATAAATCTATTGTTTCCCCGAAGTCTCGGGGCCCTGCTACGATCAGATTATATCTTATGTTCTCGGGATACTGCGAAATCACAGTTTGGATCAGCTCTGAATCCGGTATTGGCGGATTGAGGCTTTTCCCTTTCTTAACCAGTTCAAGAAAATAATCTATCATAGAGACGCCTCTTCCCGCGTCAAACCTGCTCTGATTAATTTCCTTCCTAATTCTTTGTTGTTGTCTTTGTCCCCAGTATCTCTCCGAAAATTTTTCTCTGAATTCCTCATAAGTGACATTATCCCCTAGGGCCACTAGCGCCCAGTTGAGTGGTCGGCTCTTTAGGCTCTTTCGTACGACAGTCATTTTTAAGTCATCCGGCACCCCTCTTACTCTAAAGTACGTTTCTAGCTCACTTATGTAGTTATGTGGGTTTGAAAATTCAACCTCATCAAAAATAGGGTAACCAATCTCATTCAAAATGTGAGTGGGGTACTGGGGACGGCCTAAATATGCCTTGTCGTTTACATTCATCGACTCACTACGCACATCATCCCGTGAGGTCTGACATTCTTCCCCAACACTATTGTTAACATGTCTTACATTTATGTTGCTACCTGATGCCGGGCTCTCACTTGTGCCCTCTTGTCTAGAAACTGCACGGTCCGAGCTGCTATGTCCGCTTAAATTTGCGGGACTACCCCCATTTAGTACGTCGTTTATTGAGTTCAGTTTACTTCTTAATTCTTCCAAACATTCGTTATCCGCCCTTTCTTCATTCTTTATGGCTCGCTTGAGACCGTCCACTTCCTGATCCATCTCACCTATTTTCTCTTCCACCGAATTCTGAATTTCTCGAACCTTCTCCACTATCGCTTCCTCAACAGCTGATTTTAGATCGCTATTCTCTCTAGTAGCGCTATCTCTAACTCTAACTTCTAAATCCTTCATACTTTCTGACATCCTATCCATAGCTATCTTCAATTGCTTCTCCATTCCGATCCCATTCTCGGTTAATTTTCCCTCTAGCTTCTCTATTTTGTCCTCCATCTTGTTTCCTCTCTCCGCTAATTTTGCAATCTGATCTCTAATCTCTCTCGAACTTTCCCCCAATCTATTTTCCATTTGTTTTATTTGTTCTCTACTTTCCCTCAGAATCTGCTCTCTACTTTCCCTTGAGTTATTCTCTAATTTAGTTTCCATTTGTTTTATTTGTTCTTTACTTTCCCTCAGAATCTGCTCTCTACTTTCCCTTGAGTTATTCTCTAATTTAGTTTCCATTTGTTTTATTTGTTCTTTACTTTCCCTCAGAATATGCTCTCTACTTTCCCTTGAATTATTTTCCATGAAATGTCTCATCTGCTCCCACAACTGCTCTAGCGTCATTTCCCCTTTGCCACTTTCTCTACTCTGTTGCTTTTCCACTGTTCGCTCTCCCTCTATTTCCTGTCCTGCGTTATTCTCGACCTCCTCCCTGATTTCCATAATTTCCTCCTCCTTCCTTTGCTCCATGGTTCCCTTGTTTCTATTTCCTCGTCTTTCTCGTATTTTCCTAACTACTTTACTCCTATGGCTACGTAGTATCATCTATATGCTACTCTGTCATCTATCCGACGCTCGCTTTCCCAATAATAATCTAACTAGGCCTATATTTGCACTCTACTCACTTCCAACAAATTACGCAATACACTTATTTCACTTTCCCCCAAAATATCACACACAAAAAAATACATATATATATATATATATATATATATATATATATATATATATATATATATATATATATATATATACACCCGAAATATCACACCAGAAATTGAAACATATACACTTTATAATTCTTCCCCCAAAATATCATATACATATATACACATTTATACGTCTTCTATTCATACTTGCCACCGCCTCTCCGAGTCGCCTTCTCTGGTGGTCCCCGTGTTGCCTTCTCTGGTGGTCTCCGTGATGTCGCGATGACTTGGTTCTATTCCCGCCTTCCAGCGTCGTTCCTCGGCTATGCAGGGCTGAACTGCTCCGTCCGGTCCTCCGCGTTGTTTGGTGCTGTGTTCGCACACGGGGCCGGTCACTGGAACAGCTGTCTTCCTTCGAGCCCCACGTTGGAAAGCGCCATTTGTGGGTGGCGTCGTTGTTGTGACCACACGTTGGGCGCCATTTGAGGGTGGGGTGGTTATTGTGGACCCACATTGGACGCCATTTGAGGGTGGGTGCGTCTCGGTGTTGCGTGAGATTCACTCAGGGTACCGAGGTACGGTTGTGGTGTAGGATGATGTCGGGAATAATACCAAGCCGGCTACTTATATAAAAGGCAGTGTAAAGTCCAAAACTATAAGTTTATTGTCGTATTCACTTGGTAAACCCTAGAGTATGTATTTCCGGCTGACTTATAATTCAATCGTTGGTCGCACTTCTGCATCGACTCTATGGCAGCTCTGAATAAGCTCTATCTGATACTATAAATTCAATACTCTGCCCAGTACACTATGATCGAAGCTCCTAAAAGTTGGCGAGTAGTCTCGCCGATGACAAAGTTCAATCTATCGAGTCTTCGCCTGAAGAAAGACTATTAAGTTGGGCCGCCGACACGATGAGATCTTGTGCTTGTGCCCTGTATGTAGGGCCGCCGACACGATGTAAAGTTGTTTCGATGATCTCCGCTCCGAAGCGGAATAGTAGTCGTCATCTCCGCTCCCCGTCACCCTTATTTATAAAAACCTATCCTACGCTAAAACTAACTATCCTATTGGTTAAAAACTACGTCACTAACTGGCCTAAAATCTATTCCCTATTGGTCCAAAGTGACCTCATAAGCTGGACCAAGATCTCTTCTTATTGGGCGCGAAATATGTCATCTTTAAATTTAGACTTTGGATTTCCCATAACCTCAAATTAGTTTGTATATCTCACAAGAATACCCGTTCTTTGGAAAACCCAAGCTTGGCAGTATCTTTCCCACGGGTCCAGTCTAACTCCGGCTTTAGAATTTTATGCTTCATCGAGTCTCTATACGAAACCCCGCTCAAGGTGGCCCTAAATCTGTCCGATGCTGACAAGTGACGAAACACCTGTGTGGGAAGCTAATTCTAACGAAGTCGCCAGAACATCCCCGCGAATACATGTAATAGAAATATGGAGATATCACTTCGCTAATAAATCGGTCTCTCCCTCTCCTAATTACTGCTTCAGCATGGATAACTCACTTCGTGAGTAAAAACACTTATTCTTAATACAGTACTGTACTTTGATTAAAGAAAAACCTAATGAAAATTATCAAACTCAAAATCGCGATATTTCCTAGTTTACGTAAATGGATGAACTACTTTTTTTCCTTCCTATACCTAGTAGAGTGATTTGTGTTTTACGCCAGTATCATCGTACTCCAGTCTTGGAGGGGGGAGCAAGCGGTGTTTCTGGTTCTCTAAAGGTATAGACAGGTTAATATTAAAAATGTTAGTAAAAATAAAATGATGTCCCTGTACAAAAATTTAGCTTCTCTTTTACAAAACTCGTATTCATAGCTTCTTGCTGGAGAATTCTACGCCATAATTTTCGAAATTTCGACCCCACTCTGTTACCATCTTCTCTCATGACATGTAAACAAATTTAAGTAGAAATGTCATCTATTCCTCTTCAGACCACGATTCGTATTGCTAATTTTAACACTACTGGTGTATGGGACTACTTCATAACTAGAGACCTAAAGCCCCGAGCAACGCGCAAAAGTGTAGGTATGTGTGGAGTACAACGCAGCGTACACACTTCAGGTCTAATGTTCAGTGAACCATGTCAAAACAAAACAAAGCTGCTCTGTTGGAAATGAGTGCTCCAATGGAAGGATTTGGTAGCGAGAACCCCATTAGGAAAGAAGAATACGTATTTTACCAGAAAGAAGGAGAATCTTTCTATTGAAACACTTAATATGTTTAGAGCAGCGGTGACCAAAACGGGTGTCGTGATTACATCATGTAATCACAGACATTCAAACGGTGTTTCCTCTACAATGCTGTGTGTTTCATTCACGTACTGAAGACAAGCAGTGGCGGTATCATGTCGCTCTACAAACTCTGTCTATACAAGCAGTAAGAGTTGGTTTCGTAAATAATAAGAAATACATCTTTTTTGTTATTCTGTCTTACAAAATGTAATAGGCTATGTTTACTTTTATATTAATTTAATGTACCGAAGTACATGTGATATTTTCATGCAGATATTCTGCGTCATCATACGATGAAAGAGTAATGGAACGGAGAAACTCCGGCGCCGGGACTTGAACCCGGGTTTTCAGCTCTACGTGCTGATGCTTTATCCACTAAGCCACACCGGATACCCACCCCGGCGTCGGACAGAATCGTCCCAGCTTAAGTTCCAACTCTTGGGTTCCCTCTAGTGGCCGCCCTCTGCACTACGTCATAGAGTCTATGAACGCAGGACTGAAGTCCCCACATGTGCTGAGGTGCACTCGTTATGAGTGACTAGTTGGCCGGGATCCGAAGGAATAAGCGCCGTCTTAAATCATGAAGTGATTTACGCATATCATATATATTATATTATTTTAATGTACCGAAGTACATATGATATTTCCATGCAGATATTCTGCGTCATCATACGATGAAAGAGTAATGGAACGGAGAAAAATTCTCTCTGGCGCCGGGACTTGAACCCGGGTTTTCAGCTCTACGTGCTGATGTTTTATCCACTAAGACGGCGCTTATTCCGTCGGATCCCGGCCAACTAGTCACTTATAACGAGTGCACCTCAGCACATGTGTGGACTTCAGTCCTGCGTTCATAGACTCTATGACGTAGTGCAGATGGCGGCCACTAGAGGGAACCCAAGAGTTGGAACTTAAGCTGAGACGATTCTGTCCGACGCCGGGGTGGGTATCCGGTGTAGCTTAGTGGATAAAGCATCAGCACTTAGAGCTGAAAACCCGGGTTCAAGTCCCGGCGCCGGAGAGAATTTTTCTCCGTTCCATTACTCTTTCATCGTATGTTTACTTTGCTCAACGGTTCAATTAGGAATATATAGAAACATTAATTTCCACGCTGAATAATGTATTATTATTTTATTTCTTTTTGGTTATTTTACGACGCTTTATCAACAGCTTAGGTTATTTAGCGTCTGAATGAGATGAAGGTGATAATGCCGGTGAAATGAGTCCGGGATCCCTCATCAAAAGTTGCCCAGCATTTGCTCATATTGGGTTGAGGGAAAACCCCGGAAAAAACCTCAACCAAGTAACTTGCCCCGACCGGGACTCGAACGCGGGCCACCTGGTTTCACGGCCAGACGCGCTGACCGTTACTCCACAGGTGTGGACTATTATTATTATTATTATTATTATTATTATTATTATTATTATTATTATTATTATTATTGACCACTAAGTATGTGTTACATAATTCTCCTGTACGTGCATAAATATTAATATTTTTAGATGTTCTTCTTAAATGGATAAAATTTTGATTTTATGTCAATTTTAATCTTCTTAATCTTTAGATGAGAGCAACTATTTATTAGTTATTCATTTAATAATAATATTGTAGAAAAACTGATTCAATATTACGTGCCCACGAACTGTTAAACGCCAGAAATTGACATGTCTTAAATAATAGCCAGAAAGAGAAAGATGAGATAAATAATTGCAAGCAAGTCAGCTACCTAATAGGGTTTGAAATATCTCGTGCTCTAAAGCCTTTTAATAGAACAGTATTTTTCAAAAGAGTAATGATTAAAATAGCTTAAATAACTTGTCCATAAGAAGTTTTTAATTTCGAAAAACTACGAATTTCTCGACCAACTATCGAGAGAAGAATTTAGAAAATTCCTGATTATATTCAAGAGGAAGGTTTTAAAATGAGAAATAAGAAAAATCGTATATTATTCACTGGCTCTAGATGACAGCAGTGACATTACTGATACAGCAAAGCTTGAGATTTTTATGTGCGGAATTGATCAAGAAGTTAGTACAGTAACCACCATTGGTTGTTTTCATGCCAAGTACCTTTCCTCCGTTTGCTTCTTCATAGACTGTCTGTTGCATGTAATCACTGCAGCTCGAGTTTTGGTCACCGTTGGTTTAGAGTCTCTTGTTGTAATATATAGAGACTCGTAAAGCAAGTAGTCATTGTAAATAATTTAGTTGTTTTATTGTGATTTATTGTATTTTTGTAATTTCAACCATTTATTTATATATCTTGGAGAAAACCCTTAAGTCAGTGACAAGGTTGACACAGAATGAACAAAACTATAGACTAAGCTGTTGTGTTTGGTAAATTAATTATTTTTGTTTGAATTTTGGATTTGTTATAATAATATTCTTGTCTTTTTTGTGTTGTGTTATTGTGTTAGACTATTTCATGCAGAACTTCGTTATTTATGTCCTTTGTGACATTTCATACAGGTTAGAGTAAAATTTGTTCACATGAAGCAAAAATGATTAAGTTACTTTAGTTATGTGTACTCTAAAGGTCGGAATGTCTGTTGCTACTCTTGCTGCTTTACTTATAGCCGGATGAAGTAGGAGATGCGTTTGTGCATGATCTTTCCATTCGCATTTCAACTCTTCTTTTAATTCTCCTCACCCCTCTATACATATTTTTGTGGACCAGTTAATCAGTCTTCAGACAGAGATTTACATGAAGATCAATAGTATCAATAAAGAAGAATTATTGATCATACGAGTCTTTAGCTTTCCACGGTGACAGATCAGAATTGATCAGTTCATAAATAGGTTAGCCATAGGCGGAGTTATGGGGGATATGGGGGGAGGCACTGCCCTCCAAAACTTGTCTGAATTTGTTTTATTAACGTTAGAAAATATTGAATTTAAAAGATATTTTTTGCTTTTATTAATGTCCTTAAATTGACGCATTAATGTCTTCAGATCATGTGTCTGGACTATAATGTTTATTTTAAATTTTCGATTGTATAAGAATTTCTATACCTCATTTGAGGAATGGAAGCACTGTAATGTTTCTTTTGTAACAGCCTGTACTCATGTGTTAGAGGTCTGCAGGTGTTCAGGCCGTTACTTGGAGAAATATGAGTAACATACTGTACTGTAAAACAATGCAAAAAAAAAAGGAAAGTGATCCCGGTATAATGCGTAAGTTAATGACGAGATTAAATAAAATAATTAGAGTTTACATTTCATACGATATCTTCAGGAAATCTTAATATAAAAACGCTTCTGTTAGCAATCTTACATAGTTACGAGAGAGAAAAAGAGAGAGATTGCTTTAAATTATGCCCTGTTATAATTTGTAGTAAACCTACATTCCAAACCCTATACAATTTGGTTTCAAAATATCGCGGATATGGATGTAACACTGTAAGAAATATAACCCCCGAAAATACCTTTATTAAATGATCATATTTCGATATACTGTACCACAGTCAAGCTATAACGGGGGGAAGAGGTAAATGATGTCCCCCATAACCCCGTTATATGGGGATTCTATTGTTTTGCTTTGCTTCCAGAAGGAAACGGTTCTCTTTCCACCTATGTGGGTAGCCCAAGGCTATATCGATCATTTCAGATATAACATCATGTAACAAATATAGAAACAAATACTTTCATAAAACTTCTTATGGACAAGTTATTTAAGCTATTTTAATCATTACTCTTTTGAAAAATACTGTTCTATTAAAAGGCTTTAGAGCAGGAGATATTTCAAACCCTATTAGGAAGCTGACTTCCTTACATTTATTTATCTCATCTTTCTCTTCCTGGCTACGATTTAAGGCATGTCAATTTCTGGCGTTTAACAGTTCGTTGGCACATAATATTGAATCAGTTATACAGAGTGTTTAAAAATACGGGGCATAATTTCAGGTATGTATTTCCCACATGTAGACAATCAAAATAGTTCATTACAACATGTGTCCGGAAATGCTTCATTTCCGAGTTATGGCCTTCACAATATTGAAATTCACCGGAACGTTTTTCTTTCCGCAGGTCGTTGTCATTACAGAAGATATTCAAAATTTCCACCTCCTGCTTCAATACAGACCCCACATCGATGTCTCATTGACCTGCGAATACGATCCCAAACTCCAGGAGTATTGCGTATGTCCTCAGAACATGCCACAATTCGATTCCGAAGGGATTCCAAATCAGGCACCGGAGACGAATAAACCAATGATTTTAAATGACCCCACAAGTAGAAATCGAGAGGGTTCAGATCAGGTGAGCGTGGAGGCCAAGCAATTGGGCCACCTCTACCTATCCATCGATCAGGAAACCTTCGATCCGAGTACCGGCGAATGTAACCTTCGCCTCGAAATGAACTGTCAGAGTGCCCTCTTAATGTCTCCTTTGACGGCAACGACCTGCGGAAAGAAAAACGTTCCGGTGAATTTCAATGTTGTGAAGGCCATAACTCGGAAATAAAGCATTTCCGGACACATATTGTAATGAACTATTTTGATTGTCTACATGTGGGAAATACATACCTGAAATTATGCTCCGTATTTTTGAAACACCCTGTATAGTATCAATGCACCACATAGAGAAAAAAAATGCATATACTAAGAAGAAACAAATTTAGGTTGAAAGACAAATTTCTGATTACCAGGAAGGAAAAATTGATCGATTCAGATTCATAAAAATACATGTTATATAGCTTGCCAAAGAACAGTGTACTGTACACAGTACAGTGAAACCTGTCTAATGCGGCCATCTGAAATTACCTTGTAAAATGGCTGTTTTATCAGGTGGCCGCTGGATTAAGGTTGCGGTTTTTTATGAATCAGCATGAAAATACTGAATTTCACTGACTTTTTAGAACTGTGCGCGTACATATATGTATTATATTATGCTCCTAAAATAAACCAGAGCATACATTGGTACTTCCTGCAGGTTCGAATGTCTTGCAGGATTATCTCCCCTTCTTTCCTCGCGATTTATACTAGTTTTATGTATCGCGTAATAAGTTTGGCGCTGCTCCTCTGAACCGTGTAAGGGGGCCCCGCTTCTTAGCGATGCACTTTATTTCGATCCCGTAAATTTTCTAAAGAGGTATTTTAATGCTATAATTCCGATCCTTTCATGAGTTTATAGCCCCCTTTGTGACAAGGTAATGGTGATTATCTTTATAGCCGCTGAGTTCACAAGATCCTTCACTGTAAGCTATTACACTGTGATAGATCGCGAGATGCACCAGAGCTCCGGCATTAAGGCTCTCCGATGAGAACTCACCTTGCTAATAATTTCCGTTCATTACGTTGGTTGGAAGGCTTGAGTGTGCGTTCTTTTGAATATCTCTATTTCATATTGCTTGTGATATTTTACATAGTACGTCAGCTATATACAGTAGGACTATATGTTATAGAAATTTTAACATAAAATATGAAATTTTTATCTTGCTTAAACCGATTATGTGCAGAAAAGAGAGCAGACTGGATAAAGGAATATAGATTTCGCCAAAACTATGTAAATGACAAGAACTGAAAAAATACTTTCTAGAGGTAAAGTAGAACATACAACAATCATGCATATTAATGTCAGCCTATTCCATTCTTGCAACTAGCCTTTTCATAACTCGCTTGCGGTACCTCAGTTTAAATGACTGTATAATACCTTGATCAAGGGACTGGAAGTGTGATGTATTTGGGGGAAGAAACACCAATTTCACGGATCACATTGCGATTTTGTCGTTTAATCTAAGAATTGAAATCACATAGCTAATTCTCAAACAATGATGATGTCATCCAAGCTTTATTGTTGGTAGTCCACTTCACCTCCAATAAGCCCATGTCAATATTTTTCAAACATCTCGGTTTTAATGATTCCCCTATCATTAAGAGTGGTTCTTTTTCTCCTGCAGCAATAAAACAAAAGAGCAGGGTTATTCTGTCTTTTGCCAACTTCCCCCCCCCTTTATACTCTTTTTTCTTCTTAAAACTTAAGTTTTGTTAGGGAGGGCCCTGAAGAAAGACCTGTTTCGTCAACATTGTAAATGTCTCTGAGTTCATATTCCGCAAGAATTGAAGGAAGTCTATTTTTTCCATTCTTCAATAACATTGGTTGCAATGTCACCTCCTTCACCAGATACAGAACGAAATGCAATGTTATGCCGTTTTCTAAAGCACTCTAACCACCCATTACTAGCAACAAAATTTCTTACATTGAGTTCTTTGGCAATTTCAAGAGCTTTCTCTTGAATCATAAGCCCACTTATTGCCAATTTCTTCGCCCTCGCACACTTGACCCATTCGTAAACGAAATCATTCACATTACTAAACACAGATTCTCTCTTCCTCCCATTCTTTTAATATTTCATCTTTATTCTTAATTATACCGCTTATTTGTGTCCTTCCACATTTGAATATTTCTGCAATTTTTTCTCGCAGATGTTCCCTTCTCACTTCCTTCAATCATTTTTCGTCTCACCTCTAAACTTAACACCACTCTAAACTTATTGTTAGACATGATTTCTCTCTCAAACTAACTTCACAGTTCCTCTGGATCAACTGAATGAAAAGAAAAAAAAATCGTAAAAGCTGGTCCATATAGAGAAAGTTAGAAAGAGGAGGAAAAAAAATTAAAACAGAATTCGAATGGTTAACTACTAAAACATACTGCGACATTTTCAATAGTAAAAGTCCGTGTTTCAATCCTTTAAAAACGAGTAAGAATTTATAGCTGTGCAGGGTCGGAGTGGAAGTGACAAAAGAGTCATAAAACAGTAACCAACTAACCCCAAGATATGGAGGGAGTACTGTTGTACACTTAGCTATTGAGCATATTCCAAATCTCACCGGTGAGCAATCCGATGGCATCACGGTGTTCCGAATTCCACCGATGACGTCATTGATGCTCCACCGGTGTCGCACCGGTGCCATCAACTTGCAGAGGTGGTGGCAGTCTCCATCAGCCGCCATCAGTGAATCTGATTGGTTCTTGTATAGGGCGGGAATTAGCAGACGAATGACATCGTGCACTGTTGTGTCATGGCGGTGTGTTCTGCTTTAGTTCTGCTGCATTGTTTGTAATGAGCACAACGTAAAAACAATATGTTAATGGCTTATGAGCGAACATGTCAACGGACCAGTTATTACTACTGGTTCAAGAAATATGTTGTTCATGATCTCTTTTCTTTGAACGAGATGGCAGTACGAAAATTTCGCAAAATTTTGCTAGCGTAGCACAGATAACCACTTACACGGTCGCCATGACAGCATCGATTCTTCCAGCAGTTTTGTTCCTTATTTTCGTTGCAACGTGACGTCATTGATCCCACCGGACCGGTGAGATTCGGAATACGCTGATTGCTTCCTGTCCTCTAACCATCGAAAAAATAGGTCAGACAGTATCCGTGAAAAGATTTTTTGTTGGACAGTGACCGTTATAGTCAGGTTCCTATCCAAATTGACCCCGGCCGCTGGCCGGCGCATGAGGTGGCCGCCAAATAAAGAGAGAATTTGTATTGATCTTATGGAAAATCCAATTGGTTCCAGAGAAAATTGGCCTTTTGGCCAGATGGCCGTTAAAATAAAGTGGCCGCAAAGGCAGGTTTCAATGCATTAGTGTTGAACAAGTGTTTGATAATCGACACGCATTAAGTACAGTATTAGTGTTGAAAAAGTGTTTGATAATCGACACGAATTCATTCATTTAATGTTCTGCCCAAGGCAGGTCTTTGGCTGCAAAACCAGCTTCCTCCAATCTTTTCTATTTTGTCTTCCTTTTGTTTCGTCATATGATCCATATATCTTAATGTCGTCCATCATCTGATATCTTCTTCTGCCCCGAACTCTTCTCCTGTTCAACATTCCGTACAGTGCATCCTTCAGTAGACAGTTTCTTGTCAGCCAGTGACCTAACCAATTCCTTTTCCTCTTCCTGATCATTTTCAGCATCATTCTTTCTTCACTCACTCTTTCCAACACAGCTTTGTTTCTTATTCTGTCTGTCATAAAGCACAGTGTTAGTGTTGAACAAGTGCTTCATAATCGACTCGCATAATAAATTCAATTGTTAGTATAGTCTATGCAACAAATATCATCTCATAGCTACAGTGAAGATTTTATCTTCTACTCCTTGGTCATCCAGTGCAGTTTACATGGTAAATGATTAGCCGTCCGGTTTTTCCAGTGCAGTTTGCTATTTTTCAGTGCGACAGTCAGTTATCCGAAGAGTGAATGCTTGTATAGAAGCAAGCGGAGGATATTTTGAATATTTTTACTGAATTTCTAAGTTGAAGTATATCGTAAACTTTCATGAACAACTCAATTCCGAAGGATTTTCGGACATGCGTTTATATGGTCCTTTTTTTCTTGTTTCGTGTGAGAAAACCGCCCCTAAATTGTGTAAGAGTAATTTTGATACACCCTGTATAATGGTGAAAGCATTCCTTATGATCGTGTATGAATATATGTTTTGTATTTTCTGACATCTTCAGGCAAAGTGACAGAAAATGGAAGTGGTAGGGTCGGGAAGTACAATCAAAGGACTCGTAGGGGAAAATAGAATGGGTCAACGCGGAATAAACAGAAAAAGGCCGTGATAGTGCTCCCCCTGGAATGAACTCCCCTCTTCCACGCTCTCACGATACAAAAACTTTTATGTGTAAGAAAATTGCTGGAAGAGCTGCTTTATGCATAAGGAATAAAGTTGACGGCACACCTCGCGAGCAGTGGAGGGTAACATTGATTCAACATTCATGACAATTGGAAATTTGAAGACCGGTGAAACGTCAGACAAAAAGAGGCAGGAATCCTTAGGTTATACGTGTTTCTGAGTAAAGTACAACCTTTCAACAGACGGAAGAAAAACAAATTCAAGGAATATTTAATGCGTAGATCTATTATAGACATAAAAACAAGACATATTTCTACGTTAACAAAAAGGTCAATGTCTGGATATTATTCACGTTGAAGGACTTAGTAGTCTTTCGAAATGTAGAGTGTGATATCTAGTGTAGGTATGACTTTAAATGAATACAATATAATATTTTATTACTCAGTCAATGACAAATCAAAGTAAAATAATGACTTAGTTTATAGTCATTAAGTTTATATACATGAATTACAAAATTGCGAACGTTTTCGCCTATTCAGGCATCCTCAGACAGTTATACAATATCTCAATGTCATATACGTAGCTATTGGTGGTGAGTACTATTTAAAATTAATGATGTATAGGACATCTCCATTATTAAAATGTAATATTACAGGTAATAAACTTAAATAATGTTAAAAAATGTTAAAACCATGTAGTAATTAAACTTCATAATATGTGGAACACTTGTTCAGTCCAATGAGTGGTCAATGTATCTGAAATATATAAAAATACGAATAGAAATGGGAATTATCAAATGTAAATTGTAATCGGATTGGTTATTTAAAAGTACTCACGTCGTTTAAAATGTGACAACTGCATAGTTAGCAACTGTATGGATCACTATAAACATCCTGTGTTTTATGTGAATTATCTGTAATGAAATAATAATTAATATCAATTTTAGAAGAATTTGAAAAATTAATTGGAGGGTTAAATTATGGACGTACTTACGTAGACGTGAGGCGACCTGCTGCTATTAGGACTGTAACTGGTATGACGTGGGTGAAGTGTGTATTCGTGTCATTGACTGAGTAATAAAATATTATATTGTATTGATTTATAGAAATTTACAATCTGAATATTCCATCATGCTTTCTAAGTTAGGTATGACTTGTTGCTAAATCTTGTTTAAACACACAATTGTAATCCGGAAATGATTTCTGTTGTAAGACTTCATTTTCCAATGTGCGAAAATACCTGTCACTATAAATAAATTCCCTTCAAAGAAATCAATGATCCAGACATTTCGTGTGTAAAACAACCACAGAACATTACTTTGGACTCTTTCGGTGCTTGTTAGAGGTGAGCTTTTCGGATCCTTTACGAACTTAAGGGGTTACGTACAGCTTACAGGAGTAAAATTTTTGGAAGTACTCAACATTTTTTTTCCCTCCATTACTGTATCTTGTAAAAAAATGAAAATTGGTGTGTGTAAAACCTATCCTGTTGTATGAAGAAAATATTTTCACGATTAAAAAAATTATTTATATTTATTTTTTTTTCAGAATTCAAAATGGTGGCAATTTACTGTGCAGTGATAAAGCATTTCCTTTTTAACTCATAAACTTTTTAACTTTTTCACTTTCTCTCTCTTTTATTTCATCGCTGAAACTCGTGTTTACAATATCGTGCTCTTTCAACTACATTCCTTGAATAAATAATATATATTTTTTTATTTTGTGTTAGAAAAAAATACTGATATTTGACCATTTTTTAAAATGAATTTATATTTTATCACACAATCTATCAAAGGTAGAGAAGTGATGTTGCACCATATTGTAGATATGACATGTATAAATACACACAAAAATGGCATCATATAACGTTTGATTGGTTTTTAGTTATGTGGGAAAAGCTTCATCTCTGTACAGTGAACCGAATTTTGAAAAAAAAAATGTAAATAATTTTTTTTTTAATCGTAAAAATATTTTTTCATATAGCAGAAGGACAGTATTTTACACATTCTAATTTTCATTGTTGTACAAGATACAGTAATGAAGGAAACAAATGTTGAATATTTCCAAAATTTTACAGCTGTAAGCTGTACCATGAACCTGAAGTGAGATTCATGGGATAAAATAACTTCTTCCAGTCATTCATTATGCACTTTCCTTGCGATTTTATAAATATTAACCCAGATAAGACTGACGTCCTATATATAGGACACCGGACGTTTCACACAAATATGTTAACAACAATGACTATGACAGACTAAATATAAGAAAAAAAAATTGGAGGCAATTTATAACACATAAGGATTATGGTATCATGATTGCCGACTATGAAAATCTTACACAGCAATGTTAAAAAAATAAAACGTTCCGTCCTATATATAGGACCTCAGTCTTATCTGGGTTAAGCGTTTTTTTTTTGCATATGTCAGGTATAGTAGTTGCTTTTAATTGCTCACGAGCCTTTCGTCCAACTTCCAAAATTACACGACTCACTGTTGTAACAGGAATATCTATTCCAGTTGTATCTATTAACTCAAGGGTTAAGTCGGCAACAGATAGTGTGGGATTTATTTGACTTCTCCCAAGAATGAAACAGTCATCTTGTCATATCATGTCTTCCTTTCTCGGCCACATTTTCCTTTTTTCTGGGGCGCGATGGATTCAGTCTCTCGGTATCGTTTCAGGATGAAATTAACTGTAAATAAGCTGACACCATATTCTCCAGAAATTTTCCTTTGTGTCATGGAAGCGAGCTTGCTAATGTCACAATTGGAAGGAGGTACGCTATAACAGACAAACCGACAATTTGAAGAAAAAAAAAAGAGAGATTTGCACAAATCTGTTGATGGCAGGCTAATTTAACTCGACGAGAATCAAGAATGCGATATCTGCTATTTATAAGCAAAAATTCGCTTATTACATAAAATTCATTTATTTATTTTGCTTTTAAATATTAGTTCAACTGCTGGTCTCTTATTAAAAATCGGTTAGCCTTTTTTTTGGTATTATTTGTGCTATTGTTTATAATAGTATCAATATTATAATATTTCTTGGATAAAATGTTAAAAAAAAAACAGATTTATTTCAATACTTCCACTCGGTAATGAGTTTTGGAATAATTTTCTGGGGAAATTCCACAGATAGTAACAGTATATTTCTATTACAAAAAAAGAGTAATTAGAATAATAGTAGGTGCCAAATCTAGGGAATCGTGTAGGACTATTTTCAAACAACTACAAATAATGCCCATGGCTTGTCAGTATAACTTTTCATTAATAATCTTCCTCGTATGTAATCGTGAAAACTGTGTAACTAATTCAACAGTTCATAGCATAAATACACGTCAAAAAATGACTTTCATATTCCGTCGGCAAGTCTATCGTGCTATCAAAAAGGAGTGCGTTATATGGTAGTAAAATTTTTAATAGCCTCCCTATCGATATAAAAAAAGAAACTCAAAACATAAAATTATTTAGGGCCAAATTAAAGAAGTACCTAATTTCTCACGCCTTCTATTCTGTAGGTGAATTCATGACATTCAATAGCACTTCATGAAATTGAAACTGAAACTTTGTGTTGTACTAGTAGACTATATTGTAAATCTCATAGACTATGTATATATTTAATTTAGACTGTGACTATAAATTAAGATTTTATAATAGTATTAATTTTTTTGACTTGTTCCATATTCTAGTTGTGAAGCAATGTATGAATACCATGGAATGTTAATAAATACAGTACAATACAATCTCGAAACAGGTTTTTGGCGCTTAGTCTCTTAGGGTGCTATGCATAGACAGTTCGCTAGCCCGCGCTACGAGCGTGCTAAACTAGCCCCGGCTGTCGAGTGATTTACTTGTACAGGATTCATATATCATATCGCTAACACTGGTTTATGAATATGAAAAACGTTAGTTCCCTGATCATTCACCGGAAGCCTGCGCTAAGAATGTCTATGAATATGGCCCTAAGTGCGTAACTTCGTCCAAAATTAGTGCGTTTATCGTGGAGTTGTATCCATTTCTGTAGACAGAACAAACACGACAAAGCAGAAATAATAAGTCTTAAACACAATTGCTGTAAATTGCTTTTGGGGATTGAAAATGAGAGGAAATAATTCAGCTAGTAGACCAACAATGAAAGAAAACGCTTAAAAGATTTATGTTCAGATTAATTCGCACGCTATTCAACCCATATTCCTAAGAGATGGCCTAGGGAAAAATATAATCAAAGGTTTAACTTTTGATACAAATGTTAAAAACTTCAAATTAAGTTTTGCACAAATGGTAACACTACTCTTTAATTCTTTGAGAGAAAAAAAAAAGTTTTGATTTCAAAAATCAGACATGTAGGCTACATTTCTGGTCTACGGAGTTATGAAAATTGAATTTGAATCACATTGATAATTTGCCACTCCATTATAGATAGGAATATTTATGTTTCATCACTAAGTTAAGAGGTAAACTTATATCCAACAGGACATGTTCTTCTTTCCTACAAACATGTCCTCCTGGACAATTCACACTTTGCACGAAAAGTCCTAAACGAATATTCAAATCAATTTAGATATAGTGCTGACTTGGCCAGAATCTATGTTTTATTTATTTATTTATTTATTTATTTATTTATTTTACCTGGTAGAGATAAGGCCATCAGGCCTTCTCTTCCCCTCTACCAGGGGATTACAACTACAATATTAAGAATACAATTACAATTATAATTACAATTAATATTGAATTTACAAATACAATAAAAATGAAAGTACTAAAAGATTAACTGATTAATAAAAGCTAGACAGTTTATTGTAAAAGTTAAGAAGAGAGAAGCATACATCTTCTGTCATTTTTTATGCTGTACCATCAGAATTACATTTGTCGCCAGTATAATTTCGTGATAAATTTAAATAAAAAATCACGAAATTAACCGTGTCACGAAATTAGACGAGTGAAACATAAAGGGTGCTATTCATAGACATTTCGCAGCACGCGCTACGAGCGTACTAAGCTAGCCCCGGTTATCCACTAGTTACTAGTACAGAATTCAAATCATATCCTATCGCTAACACTGGTTTATGAATAAGAAAAACGCTGATAATCCACCGAAAGCCCGCGCTAAAAATGTCTATGAATACGGCCCAAAAGGACTAAGAATTACAAATGAGACTAGCTGCATGTTAAGAAGATGGCAGGTACTATAATAACAGAACTATTCCTCGGTTGTAGATTAAGTGGAAGCCAAAATTAGGCAGACCGACGAGTAGATGTAGAGTTAGAGGAGGAACATTTCATTCGCGAGGGATGTGCCCGAATGTACTAAAATACCCACAGACCATGATGATAATAGTGATAAAGTATAAACATAATCTTCTTGAACAGCACGTATTAGCTCTCTTGGCCTTTTCTGATTTCTCAAAATTTATTTGATTTTAAAATTGTTCTCTCTGTTGTTTTGTAAGCCCAACATATTTTTCAATAAGTATACAGAGTGTTTCAGGAGAAACAGTAAATATTTTAGGAGCTGGTAGTATAGACAAATTCTAATAAAAATTTCCATATAAAATGTGTCCAATTTTTATTGGGTATAGAGATAGGCCTACATCTGTTAGAATGTAATCCTAGAAGTTGTTAAGCAAACGCAAATGATTACGTTCAATGCATTTTCGTTTTGTGTGTTGCTACTCCGGTTGCTATGGACTTATTTATCGATTGTCATTTTTGTTTTGAAGGTCAAGTTGTGAAGTTGTGCTTTAGTTTACATAATTGAAATTTCACAACTGTGATTGTGATTTGTTGGCCAATTCTACTGTATTGTAGAGCTTCCAACATTATTGAAAGAGGTTCCTTTGGCTACAAGGTTAGGTATGTTCTATCAGCATGACGGAGCCCCTGCACATTCTAGTCGTCAGGTGTTGTATCTAAACCTAACATTCCCCGAAGATGGGTCGACAGATATGGTCACGTTTCTTGGCCACCAAGCTCCCCGGACCTTACCCCTTTAGATTTTTGCCTGTGGGGATGGTTGAAAGGCGAAGTATACAAAGAAAAAGTAAACACAAGACCCGATTTATTCGTTCGGATTATGAATAATGCTGCCCTCATAAAAGAACGCCAAGACGACCTCGGAAGACCTACACGTGGTGTTGTCAAAAGAAGTCGAAAGTGCATTGAAGTCGGTGGTAGAATTTAAAAAATTAAACTTTGAACGTAATCATTTACCTTTGTTTAACACCTTCTTGGGTTACATTGTAACAGCTCTATCTCTGTACCCAATAAAATTGGACACATGTTATATGAAATTTTTGAACAGCTGTATTGCTGTACCAAATAAAAAATTGGACATATTTTATATGAAATTTTTTATTCGAATTCGTCTATACTATCACCTCCTAAAATATTTACTATTCCTCATGAAACTCCCTGTATAGGTCTAATTATTATACACCGTCCTACATGAGTTCGAGAAATATTTTGGAAATTCACCATAAATAAACTAAGCAACGAATACTACATTTTATTATATATCACAGAAGCTCTATCTTTCTCTGCTGATACGACAGACATCAAGTGATAACTGATAATCCATAATAATGTCAGCATATCATAGTCGATCAGAGCCGCAGCAGTGATGCTATAGATGAGGTTTAGTGACAAGCAGAGACATAATGATAGCATCCTTCACAAACTCAACAATCAAAGGTCACGGAGTTAAATCCGGGGACCGAGGTGGCCACAGCATTAACGTGCCACCTTCTTCTTCTGTGCATCACATCCTTTATGACATATTTTCATTGAGATACCCTGCAGCCGCCCTTTTGAAATATGTAATTATTACCATTGTCTTCATTCAACTGTAGCATCAGCTAGTTTTCAAACGCGTTCATGTAAATTTCTCATACCATTTCTGTTGAAAACAGATGCTGCCTTCTAGAATTCAGCTCGAAATCATCGCTGTACAGTCATAATGGACAAGATTGAGTAGACATTGTAACACACGAAATGACTTGTCTTGTTTATTGACCGCCATATTTGCTACTACTGTCTCCTAGTGGCGAAGTACGGTAACTATGAGAATTCCTTAAAAAAGACTTGCAGAGTTTCTCTCTCGATCGGCGTAAGAATTGTCATCATCCGTTTCCTAGTTTATTTGTGGTCAATTTCTAAAATGATTCACGGATTTACAACAGACGGTGTATAATCGCAATGGTATTTTAAATGGCTCCAGCTTAAACATGGGTGTAAAGAAATTTTCTCCATATACTGTATGTCGTACTTCATTCTTTTTAAATATCTTGACCTGTTTATTACGGTTTTTAATAACGTGGCCTTCTTTTTAGAATAAAGTAAAGCCACTATTTCAAGCAACACAATAAATATGTCTAGTTTTTTGCTGCATAAATCTTACCTTCCAGGCCTTGCGCTTTTGCAGCGCCATACGTTTTCCAAAGAGCGGGCAGCTTACTATAAATTTGAAATATGTAACATTGATACGAAGCTAATGAAAGCCCTTGTTAACATAGCTAAACCATACGTGCATCTAAAAAACTATTAACCATTCTTATGATTAAGTACCTACTTAACATATCGCTTGGTTTTATCTAACACATAGACTAGATCGTATTAAAAAGGAAGAAAATCTAATCGGACAGTTCGCAAGATGTTGAGTGAGGGAAATATTTACTTACTTTACGTGGCTATTTAACGTAACTGTACCAATCGCGAAATTGTTCAGGATAGGTGGAATTTATTTATTTATTTATTTATTTAACCTGGTAGAGATAAGGCCATCAGGCCGTCTCTTCCCCTCTACTAGGGGATTACAACTACAATATTAAGAATACAAGTACAATTATAATTATAATTAATATTAAATTTATAAATACAATAAAAATCAAATAAATAATCAGGAGAGGTGGAATTTATTTATTTATTTAACCTGGTAGAGATAAGGCCATCAGGCCTTCTCTTCCCCTCTACCAGGGGATTACAACTACAATATTAAGAATACAAGTACAATTATAATTACAATTAATATTAAATTTATAAATACAATAGAAATCAAAGTACTGAAAGATTAACTGATTAATAAAAGCTAGACAGTTTATTGTAAAATTTAAGAAGAGAGAAGCATTTCTTTTATTGATTAAGTAAAAATTAAACCTACTCTACGCAGTAAGAAAATGCTTAATAAGCTTGCTTTTGAACGCTACTAAATTCTGACAGTCTCTGATGTCACTGGGTAGGGTATTCCACATGCGCGAGAGCGAGATTGTGTATGATGATGAATACGATGTTGTCTTATGTGTTGGTATGGCTAGTATGCGGCAATTTTTCGTGCATGTGAAGAGATTATGATATGATGACAGGTAATTGAAACGGGAGGCAAGGTAGGTAGGTGAAGAAGTGTGAAGGACTTGGAAAAGGAGAACAAGAGAATGAAAATTTCTACGTTCGTTAAGTCGCAGCCAGTTTAGAGTTTGGAAGGATGGGGTAATGTGGTCAGCGCGACGGACATCGCAGACGAAGCGAACACAAGAATTATGAACACGTTGTAATTTTTGCGACTGGTTGACATTGAGGTCGGTCAGTAGAAAATCACAATAATCGAAGTGGGGCATTACTAGTGTTTCCACTAGTATTTTCTTGAGTGATAAAGGAAGGAATTTTCGAACGCTGTTTAAGGAATGTAGTATGGAAAGCACTTTTTTTTATGATATGGGTTACTTGGTTATTCCAGTTTAAATGCGTATCAAAGTAAACTCCAAGGTTTTTTACACAGGAAGCAAAAGGGATTATGTGTCGTTTAACTTGACTGGAAGAGCAGGAGTAATATTGCATAATAGACGTTGATGTCCCACTAGGATTGCTTGTGATTTTCTTGCATTGAGAGTCAAACCAAACTTTTTTGACCCATGCAGGTATAGATTCAAAGTCCTCGTTAAGATTTTGTATTGCGTCATTGAGTGAGTCAAGGGAATTGATAATAGCGGGAAAAGACCGGGGATTCGCAATGGGGTTAAATGATAGGGATATTCCCTAACAATTGAGAAAAACGTCGGAATAATACTATACATGTAATCAGATTTATGGCTGGTTACACCAAGCTTCTTTCAATCAGCACAAATATTTTGTCAACGAGAACTTTAAATGTTGACTGTTTCACCAAGCCTCGTTACTTCAAAAGTAACATACGTTTACTAACGTGGGAATTTCTTAGATGTATCTTGCATATTACAAATTTCTCATACGACCATGGCTTCGAAAACACGAATTTCATTTATTATATATGATCGCGTCCGACTTTGTTTTGTTTGGCATGAGGAAATAATGCTAGGCAAACGGGCAAGTGACAGTGATTTTATGAACATGTAAAAGTTCTTAATTCTTGATATTCTTCCTAAATACAATATGTTATCACACCGTAATTAAAAACAAAAAGAAATGGAATACCGGTAACGTTAAAAAAATATTTTGGTAACATTGTGGAATACAATTCAGTAGATGGGAAATGCGTGTTGTTATTCGGTTGAGAAGCTTTTATCATCCAGTCTGCTGTCAAAAAATCTGAAAGTTAGGATTTATAAAACAGTTATATTACCTGTTGTTCTGTACGGTTGTGAAACTTGGACTGTCACTCTGAGAGAAGAACATAGGTTAAGGGTGTTTGAGAATAAGGTGCTTAGGAAAATATTTGGGGCTAAGAGGGATGAAGTTACAGGAGAATGGAGAAAGTTACACAACGCAGAACTGCACGCATTGTATTCTTCACCTGACATAATTAGGAACATTAAATCCAGACGTTTGAGATGGACAGGGCATGTAGCACGTATGGGCGAATCCAGAAATGCATATAGAGTGTTAGTTGGGAGGCCGGAGGGAAAAAGACCTTTAGGGAGGCCGAGACGTAGATGGGAAGATAATATTAAAATGGATTTGAGAGAGGTGGGATATGATGATAGGGACTGGATTAATCTTGCACAGGATAGGGACCGATGACGGGCTTATGTGAGGGTGGCAATGAACCTTCGGGTTCCTTGAAAGCCATTTGTAAGTAAGTAAGTGTTCCAAATGTAAGTAGGAGGAATGTAGAGCAGTTAAATGATAATTTGAAATAAATCTAAGAAGGTGTGTTATACGGTGGACAGCTTTACTATTATTATTATTATTATTATTATTATTATTATTATTATTATTATTATTATTACTATTATTATTATTACTATTATTATTACTATTACTATTATAACTATTAGGCATATATTTTCCTGATGTCGGGTTTATGTATACGTGCATTACCCAGTTTCAGATCGCAATATTTTAGTGTAGAACGTCTCGGTTAACGGTCTTGTCTCTTAAAGGCAATGAACAAAGGAAGTAACTCCTACCAGAGGCATTAAATTATACTGGGCCGTGATCATCAATCACAAGCTCCATTATGCCCAAAGAAAGCCGTGTGCCTTTCAACAAAACAAAATCATTAAGCTGTGTTAAATACAAATAGCGTAGTTAAATAAAACGGAGGGGACCGCTGTTCGCATTGTATCACTTAATCTTCATCATCACCTCGGTCCGCCATTCAGAGAGCTTCGGTTCTTACGACCATCTCTGGCGGCCCATACGCTCGGCCACCTTACCAACACGCCGGGTCTTAAGAGCTGATAAAGATGTTTTGCCAGATGGGTGCAAACGACGTGTTTTACTCGACCGCTTTCCTCCTCTCGCCATCCGCATAAGAACTTCTATCTCAAACCGCTTATTGATTGATTGAATGGATATGTATACCACAGCTTAATGAGGAAACTAGTGAGGCAGAATTAATCTTGTTTTGTGTAATCAGTATTTTATAGTGCTTGCTTTCTGAGGGGAAGGAGTTCGAAACTCTGTTCTGTTATAATAATAATAATAATAATAATAATAATAATAATAATAATAATAATAATAATTTATTTTAGCTAATGGAGAAAAAATGGGAGTATAAGGGTACAGTGCATCAGTTATTCATAGATTTCAAAAAGGCATATGACTCGGTTAAGAGGGAAGTATTATATGATATTCTTATTGAATTTGGTATTCCCAAGAAACTAGTTCGATTAATTAAAATGTGTCTCAGTGAAACATACAGCAGAGTCCGTATAGGTCAGTTTCTATCTGATTCTTTTCCAATTCACTGCGGGCTAAACCAGGGAGATGCACTATCACCTTTACTTTTTAACTTCGCTCTAGAATATGCCATTAGGAAAGTTCAGGATAACAGGCAGGGTTTGGAATTGAACGAGTTACATCAGCTTCTTGTCTATGCGGATGACGTGAATATGTTAGGAGAAAATACACAAACGATTAGGGAAAACACGGAAATTTTACTTGAAGCAAGTAAAGCGATCGGTTTGGAAGTAAATCCCGATAAGACAATGTATATGATTATATCTCGTGACCAGAATATTTTACGAAATGGAAATATAAAAATTGGAGATTTATCCTTCGAAGAGGTGGAAAAATTCAAATATCTTGGAGCAACAGTAACAAATATAAATGACACTCGGGAGGAAATTAAACGCAGAATAAATATGGGAAATGCATGTTATTATTCGGTTGAGAAGCTCTTATCATCCAGTCTGCTGTCCAAAAATCTGAAAGTTAGAATTTATAACACAGTTATATTACCGGTTCTTCTGTATGGTTGTGAAACTTGGACTCTCACTTTGAGAGACGAATATACGGTAAGGGTTTTTGAGAATAAGGTGCTTAGGAAAATATTTGGGGCTAAGCGGGATGAAGTTACAGGAGAATGGAGAAAGTTACACAACACAGAACTGCACGCATTGTATTCTTCACCTGACGTAATTAGAAACATTAAATCCAGACGTTTGAGATGGGCAGGACATGTAGCACGTATGGGCGAATCCAGAAATGCATATAGATTGTTAGTTGGGAGACCGGAGGGAAAAAGACCTTTAGGGGGGCCGAGACGTAGATGGGAGGATAATATTAAAATGGATTTGAGGGAGGTGGGGTATGATGATAGAGACTGGATTAATCTTGCACAGGATAGGGACCGCTGGCGGGCTTATGTGAGGGCGGCAATGAACCTTCGGGTTCCTTAAAAGCCATTTGTAAGTAAGTAAGTAAGTAAGGCAGAGTTCAGGCCGCAAGGCCTTATCTTCCACTCAACCAGTAAAAAGTATACATACATATGTATGAACTTACAAAAATTCAACAATTTAATTTAGATAAGTGCTACATGTAAACAAGAGTTATTTACGAATTAAACAACAAAAAATAAATAATAATAATAATGATAATTCTGGCAGAGTTAAGGCCATAGGGCCTTCTCTTACACTCTACCAGGTCACAAAGTATTCAAGCATGTAAAATTTAACAAAAAAGTTACAGAACAGAATACTAACATATTACAAAGAGAAATAAAAATAGCATAATAAAATCGACACTAAACAACATGAAAATAATACCATAATAGAAAAAAAAAAGAAAGTAAAATACATTGGAATATAGCAAAAGCAACTCATTTAGCACAAATGGTGAATATGGAAAACGTAAGGAAGAATATAACAAAATAGAATATAATAAAATAATAAAAAAAAAAAAGAAAATTAAATAAAATTCACAATAAAAGGCTATGATTTTAAATTCGTTAGCTGATAAAGGGAACAAAAAGGGGAAAGGAAGGAAAAGAAATATATAGCCTATATTTTTATATAACTATCGCAGAGAAAAGGGCTTATAACTGAAAGGAATCTGAGTTGAAAAAGTGCAATTTTAATTTATGTTTGAAACTAGACAATGTCCGACAGTCTCTGACATGTTGTGGTAGAGAGTTCCAGAGATGAGCTGCAGAGACGGTGAAAGATGAAGAGTAGAAGGATGTTCTGTGTTTAGGAATGGAGAGTGTGATATGGTATTGTGAGCGAGTATCTATTTCATGATATGAGGACAAGTGGTGAAAACGATAACTATGAACTATTAATTAAACACTGAAATACAAACTATGTAGCAGAATTAAGCTAAAATACGTAGAATGTTAATATATTTCGAAGAATGTTAGATAATTGAAAGAGATTATTATGAGACAATTTTGAAAATACAGCGCTATCAGGATGCATGTTTAAAGGAAGGAGTAACAATGTATACAGTGATAGTTTAAGTCAGTATGATTGGAGTGAAACACTAAGAAGGTTATCTTTTAATCTGTTTTTAAAAGTGTTTATTGTCTTGCAGCCCCTAATACTTTGTGTCAGGGAATTCCATTGTCGCGAGGTGGATACTGTAAAAGCTGATGAATAACGAGATGTTCTAAGGCAGAGAGAGGCTGTTGGATAGATTTTATGTTGTTTTAATTTGAATCTATAATTGCAGAAAGGACTTAAGTCCACTTCTTTATGAATACGAGTTAAGACCAGTTTCATAACTCCTGAAGATAGACCCATCGATGAGTTCACTAAGGAAACTCACAAGCAAACGTTCTGATGAGGGCAAATAGGAAAATTAATTTTTTTTTTCTTTCACCATGTTAATAATGTCAAAAGAAGTGCTTATACAAATTTTGGCCACTCGACCGCAATTACGAGGCTGTTGAAAAAGTGATTTTCCTTGGGGCCGTTTGTAGAAATAAGCACAATTGCATGGAAATATTTATTGAAACAGATACAGCAATTGTTGCGCTATTTGTCAACATATCCCCCACTGGAATTGAGATATTTGTCATACCATGGGATCAATTTTTGTGTCGTAGAAGTCAGCCCACTGAGATCGGAACCAGCGTTTGACTGCGTCTGCACCTCTCTCTGTGGATCCCACGATATGTGAATTGTCTCAATTCCAGTGGAAAATATGTTGAAAAATAGCCCAACAATTGCTGTGTCTGTTCCAATAAATTTGTCCTATGAAATAGTGTTTTTTTCTTCTGTCAACGGCCCCTAGCGAACTTATTTTTTTAAGCCCCTCGTAATTGCGGTCGAGTGGCCAAAATTTATATAAGCACTTCTTTTGACATTATTAACATGGTGGAAGAAAAATATTTAACTTTTTTATCTGCCCCCATCAGAACGTTTGCTTGTTAGTCCAGAATTTGTCATGTGCGAAATACTACTCTCTTTTTCCCTTTGAGTGCATAAAGGTCTGCATTCCAGGACTGGAATACCTTTCTGCAGTCAAATGTTCGCAAGCCCACGGTAAAATATTAAGAACCAATCAATTTCTTCGAATTAATAATATTCTGTTTCATTGTTGGTATTATGTTATTTAACTTTTTAATCTGTTTCAATAGCTAATCAGTGTATACTATTGCAAACATGAAATGTTGTGATAGCAACGAAGAATTTATTCATTCATTCTGTTCTGCCCAAGTGCAGGTATTTCACTGCAAACCCAGCATTCTCCAGTCTTTCCTATTTCTGCCTTCCTCTTTGTCTCCACATATGATCCATATATATTAATATCATCTATCATCTGATATCTTCTTCTGCCACGAACTTTTTTCCCGTTCACCATTCCTTCCAATGCATCCTTCAGTAGAAAGTTTCTTCTCAATCAGTGACCTAACCAATTCCTTTTCTTCTTTCTGATCAGTTTCAGCACTATTCTTTCTTCAGCCACTCTTTCCAACACAGCTTCGTTTCTTACTCTGTCCATTTCACACACTCCATCCTTCTCCAAATCCACATTTCAAATGCTTCTATTCGCTTCTCTTCACTTCGTCGTATTATCAATGTTTCTGCTCCATACTACGCTACACTCCACACAAAGTACTTCACTAGTCTCTTCCTTAGTTCTTTCTCCAGAGATCCGCAGAATATGCTCCTTTTTCTATTCAAAGCTTCCTTTGCCATTGCTATCCTCTTTTTGACTTCCTGGCAGCAGCTCATGTTACTGGTTACAGTACACCGCAAGTATTTTAAGCTGTCCACTTGCTCTACTGCCTCATTTATAATTCGTAAGTTTACCTTCTTTACTTTTCTTCCTATGACCATGGACTTCGTCTTGTTGATATTTATCTTCATTCCATACTGCACACAGCTGTCATTTAGCTCCAGTAGCATATCCCTTAGTACAGCGTTGTCAGACACAGCCTAAACGGAACGGAGCGCTCCACTACTGGGTGTTCATTTCAAAGTGTGTCATGACGTCACTGTTGTGAGTCAGCGATTTGAAGCGAGTTTTAGCTTTTATGTCAGAGAAGTTGCCTATTAATCAAGGCGTTCAGTCTGAACTTGAGAACGTGTACGGTATAACTTGAATGTCGTAGCAACAGATGGCGGTCTGTAAAGTCTGTGTGCTACCATAACCTCTTTCGAACTGTGTTTTGCGCGGGCAAGTCGTACGCAGGGTATTTGTTATCATCGGTTGCGTACGACAACATTCCACAACACAAAACAAAATGCTCCGTGTCCATGTTGACCGTCCAAGTTATTGTCAACAAATACGCAAGTAATCGTCTTAACCCTCTCCCCATATCCCGACAGTAAGAAAAAAAAAACTCACTTCAGTACGTGTTTCCAAACAATTCACATTCTTGCTACTACTGGCGTTACCGTACGTATCGGTAAGTAGTCTTCAGAATGAACGCCATACTTGCTAGGCAACTTCTCTCGCATTTAGGTAATACGCCTCTGCGGAAGTGTAGGTAGATTGAATTCTCTAGGCTCATCGGCTAGCCACATGACGACATACAGCGAGCCATGACACATTTTGAACTGAACACCCAGTATAACTCGTTGCGAGGTCCGGTGCTTCCACACACATAAGCAAGTTCACGCTCCGACTGGACGTCCCTAGCACCACAACCGGTTTCGGAACTTACAACTCTGACACTACTGCCTTAATATCATCTCCTCTTCTGCTAATATCGCCATATCATAAGAAAATTTTACACACTTTATTCTTTTTCCTCCTACTATCACTCTTCCCCTGTTCTGAAAACAGTTCTTTACTAAATCCTCAAGTAGATGTTGAACAGGGTACGTGATAAAGGGCAGCCTTGTCGCACTCCTCTCCCTATTTCACTTCCTTCTGACATTTTTTCTTCTATCCTGACTTTGACTCGTTTCATATACAGGTTACTGCACAGCCTCCTCTCTTTCCAATTCACGCCAATTATTTTTAGGATCCCCATCAGTTTATTCCAATCCACTCTGTCGAACGCCTTTTCTAAGTCAACAGATACTATATATACTTTATTCTTCTCTAGGTATCTTTCGCCGATTGTTCGTAGCAGTCCAATTGCATCTCTCGTACCTTCCTGAAGCCAAACTGCTCTTCTTTCAACTGTTCTTCCATCTTAGAATATAAACGTCGATTCAGTATTCGCAGAAGAATCTTCGCCGAGTGCGATATCAGGCTGATAGTCCTGAACTAACGGAGAAGTATTAGTGAATAATTGTAAAGGGGCATTTATAACCCACCTGAATATCCTTCTGTGGCAAACAGTTGAATTGACAAGTGCTGCGAGAAAGTCATGTTTATTATCTTATCGCTACAAGTGCTAAGATAGAGGAGATATTATAAGCGATTTATCTTGTTGTAGAACACTTCCTTCAATGTTCTTGAAGATATTAAACATTGAACATTCCTGTGTCAAACTATTCATATCCATTTTGTTCAAGATAAAAATTTATTATTAGTATTTAATGTTTGTCCCGCGCCTTGGCGTCGTGGTCTAAGGCATCCTGCCTGGGACTCGCGTTACGGAATGCGCGCTGGTTCGAGTCCTCATGGGGAAGAAATTTTCTCATGAAATTTCGGCCAGTGTATGGGACCGGTGCCCACTCAGAATCGTGATGCACTTGGGGAGCTATGATAGGTAGCGAAATCCGGTTACGCAAACCAGCTATAACGGCTGGAGCTCATCATGCTAGCCATACGATACCTCCATTCTGGTTGGATGATCGTCCACCTCTGCTTCGGTATGTGGCCGTGAGGCCAGCAGCCGGCTGGCCGGTCTTGGATCCTCGTGGGGTGTAGCACCGCGGAATATTATTTAATGTTTGTAATAAACAACATCAGCACATTTGTAGCTAGAATTATCATTAAATAAATAAGATAGAGGTCTACTTATTTTTCTTCTTTCTTTCCCACTTTTACTTTTTGCCTTCTCTCATGTGCTGGTTGCCCATTGAGAACAACGTCAATAATTTTAAAATGTCTTGAAGTGCGTATCTTTGTTATTTCATTTCTTTCTTCCTGTCCTCGTACTTGCTTTGTCTTACGACCCTACATATCATCTTCTTATCGACGAAGAACAGCGTCTGGAGTTGGCAAAGGTAACCAAACAAATGTATTCTTTTGTTTTTTCACTCGTTTCTTCTCCTCTTATCTCCCCTTTGATAGACAATCGATATGTATAGGGTGGATCATAACTAGATTTCGGATTTTATATAATTAGATATTGTGTTCCTACATATGTAACTAAGGGTAAAAGAAAAATGTCGACAAATAATGCTAAAAAGGCCCTTATTTCTATGTTTAAAGTTACATATTTTGAAATATTTAAAAGTAAATCCATGGTACTACAGCCCTAAAGGGCTCAGTCCGACCAGTCGGTTCACGCCCACATGCCGAGGCAGAGGTGGACGATCATCCAACCAGAACGCAGGTATCTTGTGGTTAGCACGATGATCCCCCCAGCCGTTATGGGAGGTTTGCTAAACCGGATTTTCGCTACCTATCGTAGCTCCCCAAGTGCATCACGATGCTGGGTGGGCACCGGTCCCATACACTGGCCGAAATTTCATGATAAAATTTCTATCCCCATGAGGACTCGAACCAGCGCGCATTCCGTAACGCGAGTCCTAGGGAAGATGCCTTAGACCGCGACGCCACGGCGCGGGACTTTGAAATATTTAGTGTAGATTAAATAATTTACTCGTACATAATATTTTTAAGTGTATTGCTCATTTCGACAAAAAAAAAAAATGCACAGAATTATTTTTCTTTAACATTTTAAACTCGACGTCCACAATTAATATGATTTTAGGAATTGTTCATATCGCCTATCTCTCTGTGTCTTGTACATAAACCTATGAAACATGTTTTTACTCCTGAGAACATTCAGATGCTGACAATGAAAGAATGAACGTCTTTTCCGCATGTTGATAATTTGTATATCTCTTAAGAGAACCGGTAACTGTACTAATAATAATAATAATGTTTTTATAACGAACAAATTCTAGTGGAATAGTGGGTTACATTATTTTATAGATACGGGTACTGTAAAAGTATTCCGTAGCGGGACAGCTCAAGAAGGGCCAAGGCCGAACGGCCGACTGCTGGCATCACCTCCATATACCTCGGCAGAGGTAAACGATCACTCAACCAGAACAGATGTATTGTGTAATTAGCAACATGACCTATCTATCGATTATACAGAATTAACTGTAAATAATGTCAGTAATTTCTAGTGGATCGTTAGTCTTTGAGATATTTAAAACAAAAAAATTAATGGAATTTTGTTTGTTTCCGTTTCCTTTTTTTGAGATTAAAATTGTTTTATGTGAAACATTTAATAACGTGTTTTGGGAAAGCCATTAATGTAATTCCCAATATACTCAGTCAATTTAAGGGAGCAGTGTATTATTATTATTAGGGACCGGATTTTTATGTAATTACATATTATATTGCTTTCAACCTAACCATACATAAATAATAAATCTTTGCGAATCTTGTAATTACCATTAATATATTAAAATTAGATACTACATATTTTTACAAATTTACCACCACATTACATATTATGTCTTGGTATTACATAAATCTACATACTTAGAGGTTTTATTCATTTTACTTCTCTGAAAAGGGGAAAAATACTTCTGCTGGGGAAGTTTACAATTTGAAATACACAGATTTAAAAAGCCTTTTTACCTACCCAAGAAAGGATATTTTTCGGGACGAAACATAACGGCCTTAGTTTCAGAAAGTAGTAGAGGCACTCATCGCATACCATCCAGTGTAAATATGAGTGAAAAAAGGCAACCTTTCTTACACAACTACCTTGTATTGTAAAAATCACTCAGAAAGTACTGTTGCTTTCATGCGGTGGAGTGGGACAAGGATGACATGATTTGTCTCGAACTATAGTTTTTCTGCACACGTCTTAACAAGCCGTTTCCATGCAATTTGCAACCTTACCCATCCTCTTCCTAATCCTTCCAGGGAAAACCCGTGTCAAGTCTGACATGAGCCGCAATAAAGTAGCCGACTTTTGAAAAGAAGCTGGAGTGAAGGAACAAAGTGGAAAGGTTTTGAAAGAATAAAATAAATACCTTTTCAGATTATTGCATGACCTCTTTACTTTAACTAAAATTATGGATTGCGATGGATGAAGCTTTCACTACAGATGTAAAAATAGTGACGTGTTAAGTGTGCGGTAAAAAAAGTCGGATGCTCTATGAAATCACAACTGGAGAGTTTAACCTATCCTATACCTACGATGTAAGAGTAATGAAACGGAGAAAAATTCTCTCCGGCGCCGGGATTTGAACCCGGGTATTCAGCTCTACGTGCTGATGCTTTATCCACTAAGCCACACCGGATACCACCCCGGCGTCGGACAGAATCGTCTCAGATTAAGCTCCAACTCTTGGGTTCCCTCTGGTGGCCGCCCTCTGCACTACGTCATAGATGTCTATGAACGTAGGACCGAAGTCCACACATGTGCTGAGGTGCACTCGTTATGAGTGACTAGTTGGCCGGGATCCGACGGAATAAGCGCCGTCTTAAATCACGAAGTGATTTACGCATATCACCAGAGGGAACCCATGAGTTGGAGCTTAATCTGAGACGATTCTGTCCGACGCCGGGGTGGTATCCGGTGTGGCTTAGTGGATAAAGCATCAGCACGTAGAGCTGAAAACCCGGGTTCAAATGCCGGCGCCGGAGAGAATTTTTCTCCTTTCCATTACTCTTACAACGTATGATGACGCAGACTATTTGCATGGAAATATCATATGTACTTCGGTACATTAAAATAATATATATCCTATACCTGCCAGATATTGATATTATATATTCCATGATTTTACATATTTTGGTACATATTCGGCTTATTTTTATTACATAAATATGTACATATTTTACACCTTGATATTACATAAAAATCCGGTCCCTAATTATGATAATAAATGATAAAAATAATTTTAGATTTGTACTTCAAATGTGCAGAAATTAGATCCGATCAAATGTAACATTTCGTTGTGAAAAGGGATTTTAAAAAGTTAACTGGCACCAAGAATTGAAATACCACGCACACCAACACATCTCACTTTAAATAAGTGAAGAAAATCGAAGAAATTCTAGCCTTATGTAGAGAACACTAAGTGATATGAAAATTATGTCTATTACCTAATAAGTCAATTACGGTTCAGTTGCCATGGCAAGTATCATACTTCCTCTTCCCCCCTGTGGCTGGATATAGCGCTCTTGGATGTGCTAGGTCTCAACCTCTGAAAACGCATCATAGCGTGCAATGTGTTTTTTAAGCGGCCGGAAGCAAATACAATAAGATAGGTTTCGGATAAATTTTAATGGACACAGACAAAACACCATTATAAACGACATAACGAATGCATTAACTTTTAACAAGGTATGTAGGCCTACATTAAAAATTAGGCGATTTCACGATTCAAACACATCAATGGAGAACCACCATTGCTTGAATCACCGACTTTGAACAACACTTTAACCCGCAAATAGTCCATTCGGTCCCACTCTTTCAACTATATTACATACGGAGTCTTTCAATTGATCACTCTAAAAATTGACTAATTTTTACGATTTTTGGTTGTGTTGTACATCTTTGCTACTACAAACCTTTTCCGGTGCCGTACACTCTATTTGGTTATGCGTTTGACCACCAGAAGTCGATTTAGTCACAATTTGACCGCTAGAAACCGTCATTTCTATTCCATGCGTTCGTGTATTATCGGCGTTGTATGTTGGAACCATGGTTGACGAAGTGTTTCCTAGCAGGTGGATCTGTTGCGCAGGTCCAATTTCTTGGCCGCCACGATCTCCAGACTTAACTCTTCCGGATTCTTTTTATGGGGTTTTGTTAAGAATCATGTGTCTGCAGATAATCATCGTACCATCCCAGAACTGATAAAAAGGTTTGTGCACACGAAACAGATGGCTGCTTCTCAAATGCTTTCGAGAATGCACGACGATATGGCCCGTCGCTTGCATTTGTGCGGTAGGCATGTTGAGAACTATGAGTCATAAGTAATATAAGTGTAAATTCATTGCAATTTATTGTAAATTGTGGCTTTCTGACACTAAACCTAACTTTTAAATTTCATGGCGATAGTTTCATTCATCTCTACATAGAAAAGTGAAGATTTCTGACGGGCAAACTAGTAACAAAATCGAGTGTACGGCACCGGGAAAGGTTCTTATTAGCAGAGATGTACAACATAGCCAAAAAAACGTAAAAGTTAGTCAATATTTCGAGTAACAGTTACTTACGAAAGACCCTGTACCTTTCAAATACTCTCTTGAAAATGTAAGACAATATTTCAATAAAGTTACACGATACTTTTTGATTCACACCCGTTATACCATCTTAGTAAGTTGTTCTTGGAACGTTCGTGTATAAATTCCAGGATTAGATCTCCTGGAATGATGATAAGTTATAATAGATTCCAGTTATTTTCTGCACCCACAATGAAGCCGATTTTGAGCTATGGAGAAATATTGAAGTTACGATAAGAGAATCGGAAAAACGCCGATGAAACCTGACCAAACTAATCCCACATATTACGTTCCGCTCATTTTTTTTCCAGGATTTCAACTCTAGTTTCAGAGTTAGAACACAGAATGTCTTAACTTTTCGCTTAAAGACTGCAAAACTGCAAACTTCAAGACACGACTCAAACTTAGCCGAAGGTTTAGTTGGTACCTATAGCCTACTTTCCACATTGGATACCCGTGTGCAAAGAAAATTCGCGGTAACGAAGCCTACGTTTGGGACAAGTTATTATCATAATCATAATAATCATAATTATCATCATCTAAACAGCAGTGGTTCTCAAACTTTCAGAGATGGCGGCCCGATAAATTTTTTTTTTCTCTCTACAAGAGAGAGCCCTGTCTAAACAAATTTGCTCGTACAGTATGATTATTCAGTCCTGACAGTTGCTGGAGATGTGCGCGTGGGACAGGCGAGTCCATTTAGTTACACCAAGGGGTGTTTGGTTTATTCACTCGCTTGCCTTTGGAATTTGCAGAAACGCGATGCCGCAGACTGCTGAGATAATTAAATTTTTGTAGCCCATTGTTGGAAGATTCCAATGCTATAAAAGGACCTTGATCACTCATTGGGAACAGTTCAAAATAGCGGGAAATTTAAACAACTGTTGGAACTGAGGTGGACATGTGTCATTTTGCTTTCAAAAAGTCTATTAAACAATATAATAATTACTGGCGATGTTCAGTTTTGAGAAAAAATATCTGGAAGAAATCAACTGGTTGGACATGTTCAGCTTTGATGCAAAAATTAATATTCACGATGCTGTTTCAATGGGTTATATTTACTTTCTTTAAAAAATATATTTACATCTATAGTCCCGTCGCTCTAATTTCCGGCAGCCAATCGCGTTGCAGGTCGGCTACATTTAAACTTGTCCGTCTTGTGATTCGCTGGTGAAGACGTTATTCATTTCTTAAGGCTCGATAAATGCTTAATATAATCGCCCGCCATTTTCGCTCTTTCGTTGGCGTTCGCAGAAAGCACATGAAGACGTTATTTGCCGCTCAGTTATTTGCTGAATTACAGTGCATTTGATTTATTATCATAGGAGCTACGAAATGCTACGGTGTGGCAAATAGATTCCTCGTATGGTAGCTCGGGAACGAAAGAACAAAAATGGCGAACGATACTACCTACCTGGACTTTATAGAGTTCACTTCCTAAGACTTAAGCAAAGAGGAGGAGTCACGCCGGGAATAACAGCGTCGCGACTTCTAGTTAAATGTCAGACAAATATACCATAATCGATTTATAACAGAATTTCGTAATTTTGGACATGTTCAGCTTTTGAAAAAAAGCTCTTCAATTATTTATGCTTCCTAGTTAATTGGTCACGGCTGTCTGCAACACAGATGTTATTTCGTTCAGTTTTGAGAACAGAGGAGTCGCCGCCCATTGTTGCAGACATTTATTGCATTTATTGATTCGCAATAAATTATACAAACTCATGTACACAAGATCCTTCGCACGAGCCCGTACGGCCATTCGAGCTATAACTATGCACAGTTTGAATCTTCAAAGAAAAACAAAAATACTACTACTAATAATCATCATCATCATCATCATTATCCTTCACGAATTAGGCCTCTCTAGACCTGTTTCGGCCCCATCTAGCAGTCTTCTTAAAGGTCTTCCTGGTCTACGATGTCCTCTAGGTTTATATTGCATCATAATTTTTGGGATTCTTGAATTTTCCATTCTTCTTACATGATCTAGCCAATTGAATTTGTATCTGCTGATTTTTTCTTCTACTGACTCTACTTATAATTGCACTAAATTTTCTTCATTCCTTTTTCGGTCTAAAAGAGTATATCCTGCTGTCCTCCTGAAAAATTTCATTTCCGTTGCTTTGATTCTGTTCATGTCTTTTTTCTTTAATGTCCAAATCTCGCTTCCGTATAAAAGGGAGGGTAATGCTAGTGTATTATATATTTTTATTCTTGTAGATTTTTGTACTAATTTTGCTTTTAATGTATTCTTTATTATTCCTAGAATTTGTGTAAATTTGGTAATTTTCTTGTTCACATCTTTTTCATTTTGATAAGAGACATAAAGGAATCCGCCAAAATAGACCCTTGCCCCTAAATAGAAACATTCCTAGACTTTTACAAAACTACTAATAATAAAATAGGTAAACAACAGTTATTATTATTATTATTACCGTTATCAACCATGTATTGTGGGTCCCTATCACCACAGCATGGCGCGTCCTCGGGTTGCGGATAGAGGAGACGGCCTCCAGATATGGAGGGTAGCTGCGAATATATTGAATAAGCAGTCGTGGACAGCCGATAAGTGGTGGTCCTTCAGCTTGGGGGTTGGGCGAAGGGCTAACAATCCATCACCGTAAAAAAACAGCTTGTTACGAAACCTAACAGTAAGCCTCGGAATGGGACTGACTTTCCGGATGAAGTTACAGGAGAGTGGAGAAAGTTACACAACGCAGAGCTGCACGCATTGTATTCTTCACTGACATAATTACGAACATAAAATCCAGACTTTTGAGATGGGCAGGACATGTAGCACGTATGGGGAAAAAAGACCTTTGGGGAGGCGGACACGTAGGTGGGAAGATAATATTGAAATGGATTTGAGGGAGGTGGGATATGATGGTAGAGACTGGATTAATCTTGCTCAGGATAGGGACCAATGGCGGGCTAATGTGAGGGCGGCAATGAACCTCCGGGTTCCTTAAAAGCCAGTAAGTAAGTAAGTAACTACCGTTATAATTAATTATCACAATTACAACTAATCTAACTTCATACAAAATTTCACAAAAATAATAAAAATAAAATAAACGTAAGATATGGAAGGGGGGGAAAAAACACAGTGAAACATATATATATATATATATATATATATATATATATATATATAAGGGTGCGTCAGAAAAAACGGATGGATTTCAAACTATCGATACGCAACGAGGAGAGAGATATAGTGAGGGGGACCACGACTGTTGGGTTAGCCATATAATGCAGTTTTAGTTGAGAACATGGTGTTGGTCTGGTGTACAACGTGCTTTCATCGTAGAGACATTTTTGAAAAATGAAGAGTCTGTGATCGCCACTCAGGACTCATTTCGACATCGGATGTCACGCTAGGATTCCAACTCGGAATACAATTTTGCGGTGGGTGGCTTCATTTCGTATCACAGGTTCAACATTAAAGAAGAAATCACCTGGACGAAATTCTATTGCACTGAGATTGTCCGAGGCTACGGTATGATCTCGCGCCCTGCGACTTCTTTCTTTGGGACCATTTGAAGGCGTAAGTTTGTGAACATCGATCACATACACTGGACGAACTGAAGACAGCGATTCGTGAAGAAATCGTGGCAATTGCACCAGCTATGACTGTGAAAGTGATGGCGAACATCAGAAAACGCCTCGATGCCTGTATTGAAAGCCAAGGACATCATATGGATAATGTTGTTTTCCATAAATAAACTGCTTGTATTGGTGAATATGTTGATAACAATAAATTTTTGATTTGATGAATCTTTACAATTTTCTTGCCATGTGAAATCCATCCGTTCTTTCTGACGCAGCCTGTATATATAAGTTAATTCAATTCAATTACTTATTGAAACTGCAACAAATAATCCGAATAATAAATTTGCCGCAGACAATTGAATGCACGCACGGATTAAGGGAAGTTTCCCTTTTAAGATACACCCTATTTCCGGGGGAGTATTCAATTTTTATCACCGGTCATAAACAGCGATATTCTGTTTACCGAATTTTGAAAGATTTTTAAATCTGAAAAATTCCCAATCATTGAAAAATGAGTGGCTTGGCCACTAGCACTTGTTACACGTATGTTATTTAGAGACACTTTAGAATTGAGAGTTTAGAGACGATTTGGATATGCGCTTTTCGACACAGTCACGAAAATTATTCTCCTAAGAATATTTGCACTACAAAATATGTATTTGTGAAAAATTCTTAGAAGTGTAAAGTGACAAATTCCAGGAGAATATCTCGCGGCCCGGTATAATTGATGCTAAGGCTCGGTACCGGGCCGCGACCCGTCGGTTGAGAAACACTGATCTAAAGTAAATCTACCTCTTGTCATATACTACGAACAAAAACTGTGAGAATAATTCAAAATAATCGCGATTTTTTTTTCAAGTGACTTTTGCGTATGAGCTCATGATGAAACAGTCGTAAATCGATAATATAATACAATAAAAAATACAGAGTTGGCAATAAAAAGAACGCAGATATTTATGTCAGCTATAAATACTTATAATTAATGTTTCGTGACCAGTATATAGTACGAAAAATAAAAATATAAGAATTGGAAATTAATCCTTTGAAAGGGTGAAAAAATAAAATACCTTTGAGCACCGGTAAGAAATGTGATGTAATGTAATGTAATGTAATGTAATGTAATGTAATGTAAAATATGTATGTATGTATGTAATTATTCACACTGCAAATGAGTATATACACCGGTGGCAGTGGTAACTAATTACACTCAATATTGACAATTAATAATAAACACAATTAATAAAAAATATAATTAATAATAAATTAATAAAAATTAATACTAATAATAATATATATACCCCGTTGGCAGTGGTAACTAATTACACTCAATATTGACAATTAATAATAAACACAACTAATAAAAATATAATTAATAATAAATTAATAAAAATTAATACTAATAATAATATATATACCCCGTTGTCAGTGGTAACTAATTACACTCAATATTGACAATTAATAATAAACACAACTAATAAAAATATAATTAATAATAAATTAATAAAAATTAATACTAATAATAATATATATACCCCGGTGGCAGTGGTAACTAATTACACTCAATATTGACAATTAATAATAAACACAATTAATAAAAAATATAATGAATAATAAATTAATAAAAATTAATACTACTAATAATAATAATAACAATAATATATATATATATATACCCCAGTGGCAGTGGTAACTACTTACACTCAATATTGACAATTAATAATAAACACAACTAATAAAAATATAATTAATAATAAATTAATAAAAATTAATACTAATAATAATATATATATATATACCCCAGTGGCAGTGGTAACTACTTACACTCAATATTGACAATTAATAATAAACACAATTAATAAAAAATATAATTAATAATTAATAAAAATTAATACTATTAATAATATATATACCCCGGTGGCAGTGGTAACTACTTACACTCAATATTGACAATTAATAATAAACACAATTAATAAAAAATATAATTAATAATTAATAAAAATTAATACTATTAATAATATATATACCCCGGTGGCAGTGGTAACTACTTACACTCAATATTGACAATTAATAATAAACACAACTAATAAAAATATAATTAATAATAAATTAATAAAAATTAATACTATTAATAATATATATACCCCGGTGGCAGTGGTAACTACTTACACTCAATATTGACAATTAATAATAAACACAACTAATAAAAATATAATTAATAATAAATTAATAAAAATTAATACTATTAATAATATACATACCCCGGTGGCAGTGGTAACTAATTACACTCAATATTGACAATTAATAATAAACACTTTTAATTAAAACATAATTAATAATAAATTAATAAAAATTAATACTAATAATAATGATAGTTATTATAATTATAATAGTAATAATAATAAAAATAATAACTCTAATTATAATAATAATAGTAATAATAATAAAACAATAATAATAATAATAATAATAATAATAATGAACATCCTAAATTAAATGAAGTACGATCACTTGAAATAACATTTGAAATATTCTAATTTGTATCTTAAAACTAAGATCGAACTAAACCCCACGAGTATATGTTCATATCTGCACAAGTACCTTTCAAAATTACACTCATTTCGCTGACAACTCACTCACTGCACTGGAACTACGACACATTTCATTGATTCTATCCTGATTCTACTAACACTTCAAAGCATTTCACTGTTCAAATACTTTGCACTGCCACTATAATCTATAAAGCTTCACTCGCAGAAACACACTTCACTGACACAACACACTTCACTGACACAACGCAACTTCACTTACACAGCACAACTTCACTGACACGACACAAATGATAGGCCTACTAGAGAAGAAATTAAACGCAGAATAAATATGGGAAATTCCTGCTATTTATTCGGTTGAAAAACTTTTGTCCTCTAGTCTGCTTTAAACAAAAACTGAAAGTTAGAATTGATAAAACACTTATATTACCGGTTGTTCTGTATGGCTGTGAAACTTGGACTCTCACTTTGAGAGACGAACAGAGAGGAAGAAGAGTGTTCGGGAATAAGGTAGGCTACTTAGGAAAATATTTGGAGCTGATAGGGAGAATGGAGAAAGTTACACAACGCAGAACTGTACGCATTGTATTCTTCATCTGACATAATTTGGAACATTAAATCCAGACGCTTGAGATGGGCCTAGTATGTAACATGTATGGGCAAATTCAGAAATGCATATAGAGTGTGACTTGGGAGGTCTGAGGGAAAAAAAGACTTTTGGGGAGGCCGATAAGTATATGAGAGGATAATATAAAAATGGATTTGAGAGATTGGAATATGATCGTAGAACTGGATTAATCTTACTCAGGATAGGGACCGATGGCGCGCTTATGTGAGGGCGGCAATGAACTTCAGAGTTCATTAAAAGCCATTTGCAAGTAAGTAAGATGGTTTTTAAGCATAAAACAGCAGTTCAGGATTTAAAAAGTATCACTAGCAAGTAAAATAACGGGGTATTTTAAGGAGTTGTATCAAAACTTATTCCTGTTCAGAAAAGTTCGAGTATCGTTTTGGTGTTGTGGTGTTAAAGGCTAGAACTGTTCTACTGTAAATAGTCTTCACATCTGGAAACTCAGCCGAGCAATAATCTTTAGGGCGACAGAGCCATATATCAAGTTAAGTACCCTGCGCCTACAACATTCGTCTAGTTCCAAACACCCCTCGAAGGAACAAGGAGGCTTGGCTCACAACTTTGGGTTAGCACACGAAGGTTCGCAGGAAGTATTTCGTACTTAAATCGCAACAATATTCAGTCCTCCGTACTCGACTGTAATCCATAGGGCTCAAACTGCTAGAGGGCTGCTCGCTTGTGTTGGGAATATAGAATAGGACGCGAGTCGTATTTTATTCTTCTTCTTCTCCTATCTTTCCTTATTACCTGACCCGTCTTCATCATCCACACATCAACATTTCTTTGTTTGTTGGTTGGTTTGTTTCTTCCCTTCTTTCTTTCTTTTTTCTCTTTCTTCCTTCTTCTTTATTTCTTTCTTTTTCTTTATTTCTTTTTCTTTCTTTCTTTCTTTCTTTCTTTCATTCTTTCTCTTTTTTCCTTTTTCTTTCTCTGTCTTCCTTTCTTTCTTTTTCTTTCTTTCTCTTTTTCTTTCTTTCTTTCTCTTTATTTTTTCTTTCTTTTTGTTTTCTTTCCTTTCTTTTCTTTTCTTTCTTCCTTTCTCTTTCCCCTCTTTCTTTCTTTTTCTTTCTTTCTTTCTCTTTCTCTTTTTTCTTTCTTTGTTTTTCTTTTCTTTCCATTCTTTTCTTTCTTCCATTTTCTTTCCCCTCTTTCTTTCTTTTCTTTCTTTTTTCTTTTTCTTTCTTTTCTTCCTTTTTTCCTTTCTTTTTCTTTCTTTCTTTTCTTTCTTTATTTTTCTTTCCTCCTTTCTTTTTCCTTCTTTTTCTTTTCTTTCTTCCTTTTTACTTTCTTTTCTTCCTGTATTTCTTTTCTTTCCTTCTTCCTTTCTTTCTTTCCTTCTTTCTTTCTTTCTTTCCTTCTTTCTTTCTTTCTTTCCTTCTTTCTTTCTTTTTTCTTCCTTTTTCTTTCTTTCATTTTTTCTTCCTTTTTCTTCCTTTCTCTTTCTTTTTTTCTTTTTCTTTCTTTCTTTATTCTTTCTTTCTTTCTGTTTTTTCTTTCTTTATTTTCCTTTCTTTCTGTTTCTTTCTTTCTTTCCCACTTACGCTCTATGTTTATTTTCATTAATAATATTTGTCATTCTTGTTAGATTATGAGTATTATTATTATTATTATTATTATTATTATTATTATTATTATTAGTGTTATTATTCATATTACTGTTATTAAATCGCCAATGAATGAATGGGTTATGAATACGTTACTGCACGGGTTAGGTATCTCAGACCCATTTTCTAATTAATATGAAAAAATATATATTTATTTGAGTCACATAATAATAGTTTTATTCTTCTATACAGTTTGAAGGTGTGCACTTAAAAACAGGAAATATGCACTAAAATAACAAGATATGCACTGTGAAAATTGAAAAACGAACCTACTTTAATTTAAACGCGTCTTTCAACTCACTACTTAAGCAGTACACTTCCGGCACATTTTTCGTTAGGTATCGTTGATAAAACTAATTAAAAATTAACAATTTTCTTGGAGCTAAGCTGTTCTAAAGAAATACAAAGCTCTCCACAAACTGTCACTATAGTATTGAAATATTATTTTGCACGTCGCCAGAAAGCAGAACATTTCATTGTGTCAGTATTATTGTACACAGGCGGCGAAATTCTTGTTTAGCGATCGCTAAAATGTCTGTCTATCACACTTCCTTAACTTCTGTGTCGATCATATCACAATGTTCTTGTGACAACTGGCAAAATCTTATGCACGTGTGAAGTAGATTATAAGGCGGCTTCTTGTTTTGATGATGATACATACTTACTTACTGACTTTTAAGGAACCCGGAGGTTCATTGCCGCCCACACATAAGCCCGCCATTGGTCCCTATCCTGAGCAAGATTAATCCATTTTCTATCATCATATACCACCTCTCTCAAATCCATTTTAATATTATCTTCCCACCTACGTCTCGGCCTTCCCAAAGGTCTTTTTCCCTCCGGCCTCCAAACTAACACTCTATATGCATTTCTGGGTTCGCCCATACGTGCTACATGCACTGCCCATCTCAAACGTCTGGATTTAATGTTCCTAATTGTCAGGTGAAGAATACAATGCGTGCAGTTCTGTGTTGTGTAACTTTCTCCATTCTTCTGTAACTTCATACCCTCTTAGCCCCAAATATTTTCCTAAGCACCTTATTCTCAAACACCCTTAACCAATGTTCCTCTCCAACCATAAAGAATAACCGGTAATATAACTGTTTAATAAATTCTAACTTTCAGAGTTTTTGACAACAGACTGGATGATAAAAGCTTCTCAACCGAATAATAAGAGGCATTTCCCATATTTATTCTTTGTTTAATTTCCTCCCGAGTATCATTTATATTTGTTACTGTTACTCCCATTTGAATTTTTCCACCTGTTCAAAGGATAAATTTCCAATTTTCATATTTCCATTTCGTACAATACTCTCGTCACGAGACATAATCATATACCTTGTCTTTTCGGGATTTACTTCCAAACCTATCTCTTTATTTGCTTTAAGTAAAATTCCCGTATTTTCCCTAATCGTTTGTGGATTTTCTCCTAACATATTCACGTCATCCGCATAGACAAGAAGCTGATGTAACCTGTTCAGTTCCAAACCCTCTCTGTAACAATAATAATAATAATAATAATAATAATAATAATAATAATAATGTTGTATTTAACGACGCTCGGAACTGCCGAGGTTATATCAGCGTCGCCGTGTGCCGGAATTTTGCCCCTCAGGAGTTCTTTTACATGTCAGTAAATCTACTGACATGAGCCTGTCACATTTAAGCACACTTAAATTCCATCGACCTGGGCCGGGATCGAACTACGCTACCCAGCCGACTCTTGTTTTGATAATTATCTGTTCTTTTAATCTCAATTTTAATCCATAAAGTCACAATATTATACATTTGCACAGTCAGCAATGCGTTTAATATTATGAAGTGCTTTGTTGATTTCCGCGGAAGTGTCCACAATGATTCACCGACCACAGTGAACTATCTGCATGTTGCCAGATAGCAATAAATATAATGTAACTATCGGTACTGTAATATCTTTTAATGTCAGCATTTCTCCTGTATGCTATTTTTCCAATTTTCAGCATTTTGAATCAAGGTTGAAGCATCAGATTGCTAAAAGATAACAAAAAAATAATATGTTTTTGTATGCACAAAAATATGGAATAGGCCATATGCACTAACCCCTTAAATATCAATATCAATATCAAATAATTATATATGCTGATGACACTACATTCTTATGTTCTAGCTCTACTCTGAATGAATTATATGCTCTAACCAATGATATTCTATCACAGATGGCTTTACGGTTTGAATCTAATTGTATTTTGCTTAATCAAGAAATGACTATCAAAATAACTTTTACCCTATATCATGTAATAAAAAAGGACAACATACAAAACTATACCACATTTCTAAAACTTTTTATAGACTTCAGTTTAACATGGGGAAAAAACATATCGAATATATATGCACAAAGTTATCAAGAGTTATAAATTTTTTAAAGAAATTAGTGACTTGCGTTTCTCAAAATTATTATTATTTTTTCGTTCTTTCAGTCGATAATTAGTTATGCCTTAATTTTCTGGGGAAATGGTATCAAAATTGGGAGTGTCTTGATTTTGCAAAGTAAAGACATTAATATTCTATGTCAATCAAACTATCTTGAACATTGTCGACCTCTTTTCAAACAATCACAGATATTAACTGTCATAAATTTATATATATATATATATATATATATATATATATATATATATATATATATATATATATATATACGACCTAGTCATTTACACTCGACATAATATAGACAATCACTCATTAATAGCCAATATACATGATCATGAAATTAGAAATAGTGAACAAATTAATATCCTATACTGTAAATTACATAAAACTAGTACAAATTTTTTTGTCATGGGGATGAAATTATATAATAAACTTCCCAGTCAATATTATAAGTTACCAACCAATAATTTCAAAGCTAGATTTTATAATTGACTTGTAATTAATCCTTTCTACTCTGTAAATGAGTTTCTTAACATAAATTCATACGATATTGTTTTTAATAAATAGAGTTATTTAATTTAGTTACAATTATTACATTAAGAGTGAAGTGTTTTAATTAATTTTAGAGTTTAGAAATGTTTTGTGTTCTCATTCTAATTACTGTTTTCAATTATATGTGGATTTTCAAATGTAAGTTTTTTTTTGTGACGAAGCCTATCACAGTTTGTTTAATGGCTTAATAAATTGAATTGAATATAAGATTTTATGCTCGACCATGCCGAAATGTAGTAATTATACACCTGGTAGCAGTTCTTTAATGCATGTCATTAAAGTACACCTACTCATTAAAGTACAGATGTTCAGCCAATGACAACTCAGGTTACAGGTGTTCAGCCAATGACAAGTCAGCTTTGTACCGTTATAAAACCGCAAGTATCGATTATTCTCGGATATGCAATCGAAAGAGAATTAGCAAAAAGTCACGGAGGCTGGAAATCCAATACTGTCGCTGAAGGTTATGTTCTGGTACTATAATAATTAGCGTTAATTGTAAATAATATTCAAATAAATTCAATTTGTCTTCTCGTTTTTCAATGTCGAATTCAATAATCAAGGTTATATAACGGCATTACATCAAGGTCAGTGACATTATTGTTCCTCGGAAAAAATCAATACTTTCGCGTCTGCGCACATCTCACAATTCACGACCTAGAACAAGGTCACTACAAATAAAATGTATACATCTGAATAATTTCAAGTTAGAAATATGGTCGAGCATAAAAATTCGTATGAAACTTGCCTATATTGGTAATTAAGACGCTCGTATGATTATTATGAAACTCGCTTGCGCTCGTTTCATAAATATCCGTACTTGCGCCTTAATTACTGTCATAGGCTCGTTGCATAATGTACTATTATAATGCATATATGCACTATAAAATCTTTGTCTTTGGTTAAAATAACTCGAAATTCGCAAATGAACTTGAGTAAAGGGAGAAAATTCACTTTATCGAGGCATATGCAGCGCAAGTAAAAACTTTTGGCTGCCTCCGATAGCGTCTACCCCGATTTTTCCTTTTTACACCTCGTGTAAATTTGCAAAAAAATGACCTGTTTCTATTGGCATATGACCATCGACAATGACACATAATGTGATTAAGATTAAGAATAAGTAGACCTATTATAATTGTATTAATTTTTGTGATGATGATTATTATTATTAATATAATCATCACCATCATCATCGTCCACCAAAACCTTTTTTTCAACAGCAATCTCACTAGACATTTTGATTAATTTAGAGACAATCAAAAGTTGAAAGGGATTTAATTGACTATTACACGATTAGAAGAGAGTACATAAAGATTAAAAGAAATAAAGTAATCTCATACAATAAAATATTAATTGACTTACTAAATTATATTTCACTAATGTTAGTTTCTCAAAAACGTTTGAACAGAGCAGCCATTTTCAGTTGACTATGTGGTAAACATATGACGATCGCAAAGCATATTTTAAAGTACCGTAAAGAATTTGCAGTTTGAAATGTTGGCAAAAAAAAAAAAAACAAATGACAGGGTGGTGATAAAAGCAGAAGAACGTATATAAAGATTAGAAGAAATAAAGTACTCTAATACAACAAAATAGGTATTAATAGTGTTACTAACAAACGCAGCCGCCATTTTCAGTTTACTATCTATGCGGAAAAGAAATGACGATCGTAAAGCATGGTTTATAGTACCGTAAAGAATTTTCAGTTTGAAATGTTGGCAAACAAAGAAACAAATGACAGGTAGGTTTTAAAAACAGGGGAACGTATATAAAGCTTAGAAGAAATAAAGTACTCTAATACAATAAAATAGGTATTAATTGACTTCCTAAAATTCTATTTCACTAATGTTAGGTTCACCAAAACGTTTGAACCAGTGTGCTGCATTGGAGTTAAGTCGCTCCCTTGAACTCGGTCGAATGTCGCACCCTCGAGTGAGATAAGATCGGTCGTGATACGCTCGTAATAAATAGAAGCACAGTACAAGGTCATCTCACAGATGTGTCTTATCTTGTATTGAAGGCGACAGATAAGATACACATATGTTTTGCTCACACGGTAAACATAAGGCTTTATTTTCTGCGTTTATGACAAACGTTTAATGGAACAGTCAATGGAACGTACCAAAACAGGAACATGAAGGTATAAATAAAATAGTATCAAAAACTTCGATATATAATTATTATTGCTAATTAATAATTATTCAATATTTGATTTACCACATATATAATATGATAGGTCCATACATAGTGTTCCGCCTATATACTGCGACAATATAAAAACGTTTTAAAAATATTATTGATATAGCAGTAGATTAATAACAATATTAGTACAGAGATAACGTCACAGAAAATATAATAAAACGAATAATCATGCTGCACAACTGTTACAGACGTAAAGATTGATACACTAATTATTAGAGTTTATTATTATTACTAGAAAACTTGATACAGTTCTTGCATTATCGTGATTGTATTCTCCGTTTATAATAATTACATTTACATCCAATAACATCTGTCAGACATGACAAAAACAAAATCACTCCTGTGTGAAAAGAAAAGAACATTTACCTACAACATTTAATTTTTAAGTAAGTTTTTTAGTTGTACTATGGAGAGGTTAGTTAAACACTGCAAAGCTTTGAAATGATAAACATCTATGAAGTTACTACACAGTTCATCACTGTAACAAGAACGAATTTCTAACGCTCGGCTTATACCGTTCGAGGATTTATCGCTCGTGACAATTTTACCCATCATGCATGTGCGCTACCTATCGGATTATGCTATGAACTACTTGGCGCTCGAGCGAAAACGTCCGATGCTGACCTCTGTTTCGTACCGTTTTATTGGTCAAAAGTAGTATGACGTAGTAAGAGCTTAATAGTATGTTAATATGATTGATGGTGTTTCAGACGCTAGGTATTTAAGTCTAGGAATTTATAGTCAATTCGTACACTTGCCGTTTAATACAAAGAATAGGCCCAAGACATGGGGCACACAAACTCAGTTTCTGTGGCAGGGAGATAAATCTGCATTTCCCAGCCGGGAATCCAACCTAGTTAGCTGCATTTGTATAGTTGAGAACGCTACCATTCGAACCACAGCGGAGGACAAAGAAAATTACGGCAGTTATTTATCTCGCTTCTCTTTAATGCCGAAAGATGAGGCCCGCTTTAATTATGAGCCGCCGCTGAAAGCCCTGCCCATCGAAACAAAGGGCCTATAATCAAATAAGAACCTTTGAAATCTGAACCTCCATCACATTGCGCTTATATCCCAGCAATGTACGGCCTGTACGCCACTAGAATGGGTTCGAGTGTTTCTTTAAGACACGAATATTGATTTTTCGATCCCCTGTTTCGGTGTTTCATCACGCCTGACAAAGATTGATGTATGTGCTTTCTCCTAGTTAAATTGTATAGGTTTTTAAACCTCCAGAATAGTGGTAGCTGGTTCTTCCGTCAGTCCATTCATCCATCTGTTCTTGGACACACAATTCCCTTCGGTTGGAAAATTGAATAGTTTCTTATATCTTAATGGTTTCTCGTTTTCTGCCTCTCTATATGAAAAACCCATTGAGAGACATTGATCTATAAAGTGGTATACCAAATAAGTTCAATAGAGATTTATGGTCTGTGGCGTATCAAAGCGCTATCCAATACCGAAAATCATATAGATCATGTCAATAAGGCTCACATCTGCATTTGGGCTGCTTTTCGACCGTCTGAGCTTCATAAACATACTGGACCTTATTCATAGACATTCTTAGCGCGGGCTTCCGGTGGATGATCAGCGAACTAATGTTTTTCGTATTCATAAACCAGTGTTAGCGATATGATATGATATGAATCCTGTACAAGTAATCAGTCGATAGCCGGGGCTAGTTTAGCACGCTCGTAGCGCGGGCTAGCGAAATGTCTATGAATAGCACCCACTATGTTTAAACCATCTCGTTTCGCTTTCATATATTCAATAGTGTGTCCGCTTCTATATGACTTCATTATGTCATAAGTTAATACATTTATATTTAAATCTATACTAATAATAAATCTGTAGCCAAAATTTTTCTGGTAATTTTCGATTTTCCAAAAATAATTGGTGCTAACATGTATAATTAACCATCCTGAAACCGAAAATCGCTTTTTTTAAATTTTTGTTTGTATGTCTGTCTGTCTGTCTGTCTGTCTGTCTGTATGTTTGTTACCTTTTCACGCGATAATGGCTAAACCGATTTCGATGAAAAGTGGAATATAAATTAAGTTCGTTGTAACTAACATTTTAGGCTATATGGAATTAAAAATGCATTACTTACAAGGGGGTTTATAAGGCAGTCTGAATTAGATAAATCGAAATATCTCGCTTTTTATTGATTTTTGTGAAACATGTTACATAAAAAGAGTTTCTTTAAAAATAATTTGCGATAAGTTTTATTCCATAAAAAATTTTGATAGGACTGATATTTAATGAGATAAATGAGTTTTAAAATTAAAATAACTGCCATCTAAGGCCATGTAATGAAATAAAAAACAAATGACTTCGTCTATAAGGGGCCTTGGACAGCAACAATCGAAAGCTATGAAAGATAGCCTACAGAGAATGTTTCTGTGTTTGTATGAAGTAATATCGGAAGCTAAATTAATCGATTTGTATAATTAATTATTATTTCACCATTGGAAAGTGTAGTTTCTCTAGATGGACATAATGCTATAATGTTATTACAGTAACTTCTGATATAATATAATATAATATAATATAATATAATATAATATAATATAATATAATGTAATGTAATGTAATGTAATGTAATGTAATATAATTTAAGTTATTTGAAAGGTCAGAACCATAGTGGGCCAAGCGCCATTTACTGAATACATAGAAAACAAGGGTTAAAATTAAGTTATTACCATAATTCAATTGAAACCTATAACAAGAAAAATAGAATATACACATTACATCTAAATGATGTCAATGTTCATTAAACTATGGTTGCATGTAATAAAAATTAAGAAACATATTAAAGAAATTGTCATTGGACCAAATGAGTGTCTCTGGACCAAAATGATCGCATTTTAATTATTTGGAAGCAATTTAAATTGAGTAACATATTAAACGATTTATCCTTCTATCAAACACGAATGTTCCCTCGATCAAATGTCCTATTTTAATTATGTAATTACTTTATATTTATTTCTAACAGGTGCAGCGGAGCGCACGGGTACGGCTAGTCTATACTAATAATAAATCAGTAGTCAAAATTTTTCTGGTAATTTTCGATTTTCCAAAAATAATTGGTGCTAACGTGTATAATTAACCATCCTGAAACCGAAAATCGCTTTTTTGACATTTTTGTTTGTATGTCTGTCTGTCTGTATGTTTGTTACCTTTTCACGCGATAATGGCTGAACCGATTTATATGAAAATTGGAATATAAATTAAGTTTGTTGTAACCTAGATTGTAGACTATATGGCATTCAAAAGACTTTATTTAAAAGGGGGGTTGTAAGGAGGCGTGAATTAAATGAATCAATATATCTCGTTTATTATTGATTTTCATGAAACATATTACATAACAAAAGTTTCTTTAAAAATAATTTCCGATAAGTTTTATTCCATACAAAATTTAGATAGGACTGATATTTAATGAGATAAATGAGTTTTAAAATTACAATAACAACGCCATCTAAGACGCTGTACTGAAATAAAGACAAATGACTTCGTCTATAAGGGGCCTTGGACAACAACAATGGAAGGCTATTAAACATAGCCTACAGAGAATGTTTCTGTGTTTGTATGAAGTAATATCGGAAGCTAATTAATTGTTTAATTATTATTTCACCATTGGAAATTGTAGTTTCTCTAGATGGACATGATTCTGCAATAGCAAGTAATATAAAGCATACACATTAAAACTAAATGATATGCCAGTCTTCATTAAACTATGGTTGCATGTAATAACAAATAAGAAACATGTTAAAGGAATTGTCATTGCACCAAATGAGTGGTCTCTGGACCAAAATGATCGTATTTTAATTATTGAAATACAACTTAAATTAAGTAACATATTTAACGATTTATCCTTCTATAAAACACGAATGTTCCCTGGATCAAACGTCCTATTTCAATTATGAAATTACTTTATATTTATTTCTAACAGGTGCAGCGGAGCGCACGGGTGCGGCTAATAATAATAATAATAATAATAATAATAATAATAATAATAATAACAATAATAATAATAATAATAATTAGGGAGCGGATTTTTATGTGCTAAAATTTAAATATATTTATTTTTATGTGCTAAAAAGTACGAAAATATTTGCTAAAAATAAAAAATAATTTTTTTAATATGACGAAAATACCTTACTTAGCTTGAAAAAAAAAGTGTTACTAGGTAGCTAGTCACCAACCACAGTTGAGTGCTAGTAGTTGGCCGAGAACTGCAGTGAACAACAAAGGTCATCTCCAAATTCTCCATTACAATTCATTCCGATTATCTCTGAACGACTGATACTGTGAAAACGATCTTTCCACATCACAGGACGTCAGACGTGCATATTTAAAGAGAGGAATGTCACAAACGCATACACCGTCAATTTCACCTATAGGCACACCCTCCAATACTTGAGCAACTTTACACATTTTTTTATATCTACTGTTTTTCCCAAACACATTCTGGAAATTTGTCCCTTAGTACGAACCTGGTAGCGAGTCTAGTTTAATTTCCACGGCACGCACCTCCCTGTTTCAGACAACAGGTTTTTTAACGTTTCGAGTTTTTTATGATGTCACACAAAAAGCTTAGATTTGTTAATAGGAAAGCTGAATTGTTTTTTAAACAACTATCTTTCAGTATTTATTCAAGGATATCGATTGACGAAGCCCGATAACAGGGAATCACAACAAGATATAGTGCCTTACTTGATAGACATGAGCGAGAGGCGAGAGATTTTTAAAATTAAATAATGTTCATACCCGAGCTCTTATCTGTTGTGTTTCACAAACAAAGCGCGGAATGAAATCATGTTTAGCAACAATAAACATTCCTAATTATGTGTTGCAAGATCTCTCCTTCTTGTCCATGTTAATTTATTCTCATATAATAACACTGATACGCTACCTAGAAGTTCTCAGAACTTGAGGCGATACTATTACAAAAAATGGATCACGGATACACCACACAGCCCATAGAAACACGAAGCAACCAAGAATTCTTAAAAAGATAACATATTTCTGAGTGACATAATTAAGCTTACGAGGAATAATTCCCGGCCCCGGATTGGCCGATCCGCCAACCAATCCCGTATCACCTGAGACAGCCTAACATCTATATAGTAACCTACGACTTTCTGTCCAGACACAACTTCCCTGAAGATGGCTGCAAAGATAGCAGTTGAAAGCTTGGAACTTTCCAAAATTTTAACCCGGCTGACATCCCGCGAAAACATATTAGATAACCAACGCCGAGAAAGCCTCAAATCATACATACTGTAATTGATTTAGTTTTAAAATATTTAAAAGTTCTTGTAAAAAATTATTTAAGTAAAATAAATCCAAGATTTATGTGTTTATAATAGATTTCCTGAAAATATGTATTTATATAATTTTTTTTGTGAAAAATATGTGTTTTATATGAAATAAAATTCGGGTTTTAAACTTGAAACTTGACATTCGGAATTTTTAAATTTGTTAATTGTTGCAAGTTTTGAAAGTTTATTGTTTCAGTCATTGACTTTACTATTGTGTATGTTTTAGGTATTAACCTTTACATAATTAGTTACAAGACATATAAACGTTTTCGTTGAATAGTGTCAGCATCTTCAGATACGAACAATCAATATTACAATATCATTATTCTCTACGTTCTCTACACATACAATACATGTTTAATGGCATACGGGGATAAAACCTGTTAAAAACTAATATAGTTATAATACACATTAATACTCTAATATTCAAATGTGGGTGTCCCTAATGTCAACATTTAAAAGTGTACGAATAATGTACAATAGATATATTTTGCAAGTCATCACATGTAGGCTGGAATATTAATGTGATGCTAAAAGTAATGTTAAAATATAAAAGTGAGCTAACTATATGTTATATTGTATTATACATGTGACGATTTGCAATTACAATGTTTTGTTACATGTTTTATTCATATTTCCATATTTTAGTGATGCACCTCTTTCCATTATATATGATAATGTATCCTTTATAGCCTGTCGTAACTGCTTATGCAGAGCATTGTGGTGATCTTTATGCCAATATGGTGATCTTTATGCCAATATATTGAGTTGTGATTGTTAATAGTGTTTTACCACACGCAAGAAAAAGTAGTAGTAGTAGTAGTAGTAGTAGTAGTAGTAGTAGTAGTAGTAGTAGTAGCAGTAGCAGCAGCAGCAGCAGTTTACGGACCCACCTGTGCTGTTGCAGGCGGGTGACTGCAAACGGGTCATGACGTCATTTATACTCCGTGTACTCTAAACCTCATACTGGTTACTCTTTGTCCGTAGGCCGAAGCCTGATTATTAGATAACCCATGTAAGTTATGAAAGACCATTGAATAACATTTTTTTCTTTAACTGTAATGATACTCAACGTACGGGCTATTCCATATGAAATCGATCAGTAAAAAAACCTCGCATTTTTTTAATACTCTAATTTTTTCCCTATTTATACAAGGTGCTGAGGAGAGTGCAATTTCAAAAATATACTATCGAAAGTCAAACGGTTTTCGTATTATTGAGCGACAAATTTAGCGTATTTTATAAAAACAAGCCTCTTTCAGCGCTCAGAACTTTGGAACCATTTACTGCAGAACATTGAACGAGAGCTTATTTTGAAGCTGACATTTGGTAGGTTATGTTAAGAAGTAATCCTTATTTTATTGTACACAGAGAGACAGATAAATTGATTTAACTTACTTTTAGGCTTTGTGACAATTTGTAAAAATGTAAAAAAATATTGAGAAAAAATCTTGCATTATTACGAGGGATTCGACATTATTTTCTTAGTGGCTCGGCAATAAGTTTCGAGGGTATTAAATAAATTATTTTCACACGCCTAGACTTGAACGATGCAGTACCGCATGCACTGGCCGAGAGATGAAGATAAGCGAGCATTGGGCGACATTTTACTCCTGTGTTTATGAAAACTTGTGATAAAGCTAGCCCAGCTATGCGCTACTAGACGAAACATAACGTGTTTGTCTCCTGGCCTTGGTTGTCTCGGCTATCTCCCGCCTCACAGTCAGCTGGTTACTTCACGCGCGTACTATTTATTTTCTTTATTTGATATTTTCAATACTTTCTTATCAACGGTGCACCAGTAAAAAATATATGTTTATTTGTACTTTCTATGCGGAATCTAAACATATATTTTAAAAATATATTTTTTCGTTGGCAAAGGCGTCTTAATGAAGAAAAATCTAAATTTCTCCATTTCCATAAAAAGTAGGGAAAACTGTTTACATGTCAATATAAACTCTAATTTCTCAGCATTAAAATAAACCATGATTTTGATCATTGGGTGAAAGGGTTTCGGAGCCACAACAGTTTAAAGTTGCCAATTTTATGAAAATACGATAAATTTAGATATTTTTAATTTAAAGACTATGAAGTTCTGATGCCTCAAACTTTGCACAAAGCATTGTATCACAGTTGTCAACGGACAGAAAAATTTTCATTGTATTTAAAAATTGGGAGGTCAATTTTCACTATATTTCGGTCGATTTGAGATGGAATAGTCCGTACGCTCCTGTAATTTGCTTCCACGTCACACGAAAGGTGTTCATTATTGTCAGTTAAAGGGGAGGATGAGTTTCTGCGTCATATCTAATACATGGCGTAGTAATAAGCAGTGTATTGAGAGATCTTCCCCTTCCCAAATAGGAGCAGGAGCAGGAGTTAATCTATCGTCAGCAAAATTAGCTGCGGAGAATCTCAAATTATTTCTCTCGCTTAGCTGGGACTGCGTGGCGGTGTTTGGAGTGAGGTGATTCGTCTCGCTCCAAGTAGACGTGTCAACGCGCCGCATTCAGTTAATGACTGGATCTTGGAACACACACGACTTGCTTGGCTTCTATTCCCTATTAAATCCTGTCAGCCTATGATTTACATTTCCGTCAACAAAAAAATAACTTATGAAGAAGTTTTTAAGCAAAACATTCTGATATGAGAGAAATGAGATACAATAGCAATTGTATTTTCTAACTTTTTTTATATTTTCATTCATTCTCCTTACTCGGCTTTTCTCGTACCCATCCCTCCAATTATTTATTATATTTTTAATAAAATAAAGTCCTCCGTTGCCACTCAAATGATAGCGTATCAGGTTATAAGTAGGAGGATTCGAGGTTCTATTCCCGATAGAGAAATGGAGGTACATCTTTCTAAAATACCAAGGCTGCTTGTGCATATCTTGTCTTCTGTTTGGCCTATGATGAAGGATGGATAGAAAAGAGAAAAATTCTCTTCGGCACCGGGACCCGAACCCGGGTTTTCAGCTCTAAGTGCTGACGCTGCACCTCTGTACATATTGTGTTGGACATTGTGCCATTGTCACATATTCTGTGACACAGTGCATGAGGGTAGGCCACCAAAGGGAAAACTGAAAGATAGAACTTAAACTGAGATGGATTCGATTCGGAATTGCAACTGGAATCCGGTGTGGCTTAGTGGATAAAGCGTCAGCACGTAGAGCTGAAAACCCGGGTTCTGGTTCCGGTGCCGGAGAGAATTTTCTCTGTTCTATCTATTCTTCATAATATGGCAACGCAAAATTCCTGCACGGAAATATGATACGTACTTCGGTACATCATAATACAAGATTCTATTTGTCCTCTGTTGTCTGAAACGGCAAGGGAACTATATAAAACCAAAACGAACCATATTTACTTATGTTTTCTCCTCCCTAGTGACGAATATTAAAGAAAGTGCCACTAATATCCAAAGAAACTGACTAATCGAAATAATTCCATCTCACCTATGAATAGAGTTTTAACAACATTAAGACCTTATGCTACAGGGATATTTAAGATATTTAACATTGTGATTGATGATAATATTTATCGTACCACGGCATTATGCATTATTAAGCCTTTCTGCCCACAATATATTTAATTTCCTTCAAGGTAAAACTACAATCTGTAACGGATGGAATCTATCAAATACATGGATTTCAGGGTGTTTTGCAGAAACAGAGACTATACTCATCAGAATTCACTCTCCTGGAGAAGGCAATGTAGAACACTACCACAACAGAAAATCATATTTTTCTATAAACGGCCAAGTCATTAGTGACCGTAACTTATTAATAAGAGACGGGTTAACAGTGACAGTAAAATAGGCTCTATATTATTATTGCAATATTATAATATTGTAATATTATCACAAATACTACTATAACTTATAATAATTGCTTAAAATCGAATGGCTATAATAGCAATACGTGGGATAAAACATAATCTTCTTTCGTTTTTACAGTTAATATTGCCACTCATATTATGTTTCGCATGAGTTTTTGACACAAATTCTTGTTAGTGCGTAATTTTGGTGAGTCAATATTTCGCAATAGTAGGTCTACTATGGCTATTCAATATTAAGTAAATTATGTGGTAGCAATCTTTGTAGTTTGAAAGAATTCTAGAATTCAATTGGATAAAATAGTCTGCTCACTATCTATAAAACTGCATCGAGGAATTCATAATACGGTCCTGGACTGCGTAAAGATACTTATTGCATGAATTATCCAGTTTTAGCCTTCGTGATGCGTAACAAAAATGTAATTTAATTTCGTGTTAAAATTTCCAAGGCCTCGTGAAAGTCTATGTTCAATACTACAGGCAATAATAAAGAACAATTGACTGTAGAAGATTTTTCATTTTAATATAATACATGAATCTATTCACTTTTATTTTTTATATATTTAATTAATTTAACTTCCATTTGCACAATTTTAATGTAGCCTATGTTCTTCTCCTGGTTATGAAGGTTAAATGTGCAAACTTTGGCACATATCGGTCAAAGCGTGTAGAATTGTATAGAGAACATACACATACATACATACATACATACATACATACATACATACATACATACATACATACATACATACATTCAATTTTATATATTAAGATATTCCGAAGTTGAAAAGTGTTAAAAGTTGTGCAATCAAGATGTATAAAATAAATGAAATCACAGTTCCTTTTTGTAAGTTATAAAGTTAACTGAAATATGAAAATTATTGAATAATGTCTGATTGACGCTATTTTGATGAAATGGAAATAATGGAGGAAGCTGTAAAAATGAGCAATACTTTATTACCTGCAAAATCAAAGAACGTATATGAAAAGGCATATGGGTATTTCATGGATTGGAAAAGAATGTAAATGTTCCATACTTTTCAGAGAACGTCCTGCTTGTTTTCAAGAATTGTCAGAAAAAATGGAATCTCCGTCACTATGGACAAATTATTCGATGTTTTAGTTTGATTAAAGCATTTAATATCTCGAAAACAATGGTATTTATTGAAATAAGAAATCTGTATCGAAATGATAACCTATATCGAAATAACATTCATAATAATAGTACAGGGACATCATTTTATTTTTACTAACATTTTTAATATTAATCTGGCTATACCTTTCTATTAACGATTGAAACAGGAAACACCGTTTGCTACCCTTTCCACGACGGAGTTCGATGATACTGGCGTAAAATACAAATCACTTTACTAGGTATAGGAGGGAAGGAAAGTAGTTCATCCATTTATGTAAACTAGGAAATATCGCAATTTTGAGTTTGATAATTTTCATTAGGTTTTTGTTTAATCGAAATACAGTACTGTATTAACACTTAGTGTTTTACACACGAATTGAGCTATCCATTCGGAAGTATTAATTATGCAGTGTAGATTGCACTATTACAGCACATTAGCGTACTATATAGAGAATAAAGTTAAATTGAAAAATAATTATAATATGGATATTTAAACACATTTTAGAAAATGGTGGCCGTTCATTTCGATAGAGGCTTCAGTTCTTTTGTCCATATTATCGCACTATAGACTATTGTACCTAATTCCAATTGCCAGTTTCGTCCTTCGTACGAGTAACTCATGTTGAAATAATTCTGTACCTACTCTATAAAAGAGTACCTTACGTACTGTAAATTCAATCTTCACTTCTGCCCGATCCGAAAAGATAAAATCACTCAGAAATGCTATCTACTGTCCGTTCAAGCGGTTTTGTCGCAGGGTTGTAGAAAGGGGGGGGGGAATCACGTGACAGTTAATTACTTAAGGAGGCCCTTTTATTTAAGTTATTTTAAACACTTGAATAATATTACGTAGGCGTCCAATTCCTAACAGAAATTAATGTTTTCTGAAAAGAGCTAAGATAGCCCAGCTACTAGATTTTACAAAGGGGCGAACAGAAGCAGGTGGGGGAAACCGGGATGCGACATAGGGAAACGGACGACAGTACCCGTACGAAAATATGATTCAATATTGAAAGCTCTCTCGTCACTGGAAAACGCGAACATATTTCTGAAACGTACTATACTCAGTAACTCAGTACTGCTTACGCGCCCTCGGCTCTGTGTCGTGAACGGTTGGAAGTTTACTAGTAGAAGGGGTGGGAGTGAAGTACATTCAAAAACTCAGGTACAATAAAAATTGAAATAAAAATAAAATGATGTCCCTGTATAACAACTTCATTTTAGTATGGTGTAGAAAAATAACTATTAGACAAACTTTAAAAAAATTTTGCACCACTACTGATGCAGATTTCTGTGATTCAACCCACAGTGTGATTGCTGGAAATATTGCATAGTGAGAAGATGTGTACAAAGATAGTCGCAATATCATCTCTCGCAATAGTTTTAAATATTTTGCAAACACTCTGTATACAAACTCCGACAATCTAATAAGCATTCCATTGTAATAAAGCCCCCATATAAATGCAGAAATGGAAAGTGATGCATACAATGTTTGAAATAAAATTGAATTAAATAGGATGAAAGCTTCTGACAGATGCTGTAATTTTCCCGCAAATCGCGGTCGTGGGTCAAAGCTAATACCATTAAACTCAATGATTGAAATAATCCGTGTATGAAAAATTATAAAACTCTCATATCCACTGCGCTGTATGTCGACAGCGACCGAATAAATCGGTTCAGCATTCATAACTGGGCACTCAAAATAGCTTTATATTTCTGGTATCATGTTTTATCCCATAAATATTGCAGATAACATTTCACATTATTGCGTTATGCCGATATTCACCAACAATATCACCTTTAGAATCAAAATAAAAATACAGTAATACGAGTAATAATAATACTTACTTACTTGCTTTCAAGTAACCCGGAGGTTCATTGCCGCCCTCACATAAGCCCGCCATTGGTCCCTATCGTGAGCAAGATTAATCCAGTCTCTACCATCATATTCTACCTCCCTCAAATCCACTTTAATATTATCTTCCCATCTACATCTCGGTCTCCCCAAAGGTCTTTTGCCCTCCGGTCTCCCAACTAACACGCTATATGCATTTCTGTTTTCGCCCATACGTGCTACATGTCCTGTCAATCTCAAACGTCTGGATTTTATGGTCCTAATTATGTCAGATGAAGAATACAATGCGTGCAGCTCTGTGTTGTGTAACTTTCTCCATTCTCCTGTAACTTCATCACTCTTAGCCCCAAATATTTTCCTAAGAAACTTATTCTCAAACACCCTTAATCTCTGTTCCTCTCTCAAAGTGAGAGTCCAAGTTTCACAACCATAAAGAACAACCGGTAATATAACTGTTTTATAAATTCTAACTTTAAGATTTTTTGACAGAAGACTAGATGACAAAAGCTTCTCAGCCGAATAATAACAGGCATTTCCCATATTTATTCTGCGTTTAATTTCCTCCCGAGTGTCATTTATGTTTGTTACTCTTGCTCCAAGATATTTGAATTTTACCACCTCTTCGAAGGATAAATCTCCAACTTTAAAGTTCCATTTCGTACTATATTCTGGTCCCGAAACATAATGATATACTTAGTCTTTTCGGGATTTACTTCCAACCCTATCGCTTTACTTGCTTCAACTAGAATTTCCGCGTTTCCCCTAATCGTTTGTGGATTTTCTCCTAACATATTCACGTCATCCGCATAGACAAGAAGCTGATGTAACCCGTTCAATTCCAAACCCTCTGTGTTATCCTGAACTTTCCTAATGGCATATTCTAGAGCGAAGTTAAAAAGTAAAGGTGACAGTTCATCTCCCTGCTTTAGCCCGCAGTGAATTGGAAAAGCATCAGATAGATACTGGTCTACACAGACTCTGGTGTAAGTTTCACTAAGACACATTTTAGTTAATCGAACTAGTTTCTTGGGAATACCAAATTCAATAAGAATATTATATAAAACTTCTCTCTTAACCGAGTCATACGCCTTTTTGAAATCTATGAATAACTGATGTACTGTACCCTTATACTCCCATTTTTTCTCCAATATCTGTCGAATACAAAAACTCTGATCAATAGTCGATCTATTACGCCTAAAATCACACTGATGATCGCCAATAATTTCATCTACATATGGAGTTAATCTTCTCAAAAGGATATTGGACAAAATTTTGTACAACGTCAACAAAAGTGATATTCCTCGAAAGTTACTACAGTTAGTCTTGTCCCCCTTCTTAAAAATAGGTACGATTATGGACTCCTTCCATTATTCAGGTACAATTTCCTTTTCCCAATTTGCAAGTACAAGTTTATAAATTTGGCTAGATAATGCCCTTCCACTCTCTTGTATTAATTCTGCTGGAATTTGATCAATACCTGGAGACTTGTACTTTTTCGGATTTACTATCGCAATTTCGACTTCAGAAAGTGTGGGTTCCGGTATAAATGGCTCAGCAGTTTGTATTTGAATTTCGTCCTAATAATAATAATAATAATAATAATAATAATAATAATAATAATAATAATTGAAACAAAAATATTGATAAGAGTAGGTAATCAGATAAGCAATTCAGTAATAGTAAACCAAGGTGTGAAGCAAGGTTGTCCGCTATCTCCAACATTGTTTAATATATACCTCAATAAAGCCATAGAAGAATGGAAGAATAAAATAGCATTTGGTATAAATTTAGGAACAACTTTATTAAATAAAATGCTTTTTGCCGATGATCAAATATTGATCGCAGAATCTGAGGATGATCTACAAATGGCAACTTATCAGTTCCAGCTAATAACAGAAGGAAATAACCTAAAAATGTCTAATTTAAAAACTAAAAGAATGGCTTTCAGCGGGCTTAACCATAGACGATATGAAATAGTTATTAATCAAGGAACTATGGAAGAGCTATCTTCTTTTAACTACTTAGGCTGCAATATATCTCATTTGGGTGAACAGGATATTAACAGTGAGATGAGCAAATTCCAACATATGTGTGGAACAATAAGAAGAACTTTAAGAAATAAAACCCAGCGCTCAACACAATTAAAATTTTACAAAACCCTAGCAGTTCCATTATTAACTTACGGCTGAGGGAACTGGTCATTAAACCGCGCATCAAAAGAAAAATCCAAGTAAGTGAAATGAAATTCCTACGAGGTGTTGCCGGTTATAATTTATTGGATCATCAAAGAAACGAAAATATCCGACAATTATTAAATATTTTTAATTTAGAAGAAAAGATTAAAAATCAGAAACAAAATTGGTACAAACATATTACCAGAATGAGTAATGACAGATTACCAAAACAAATTATGGATTATGCACCAACAGGATATAGAAATGTCGGAAGACCTTAAATAAGATAGAGAGATGATTTAAGTCTTGAAGACGGAACAGGCCAATAGGCCTAATCCCTGTAGCTGAGGAATAATAATAATAATAATAATAATAATAATAATAATAATAATAATAATAATAATCAGTGAGCAGCAAACATGTCTTTTTGCACTTCTGATTCAAAAGTGGCCCCTCATTGCTTCTTTGGCCGTCCAAGATCTATTATGTTGAAGAAGTAAACATTTTTATTAACCTCTCTATGGATATAAAAATCAAACTCAAAACGTAAGATTATTTAGGGCCAAATTAAAGAAGTGCTTAATTTCTCACACCTATTATTCTGTAGGGGAATTTATGACATTCAGGGTCGGTTTCACCGATCTTCTTTAAATCAGCATAAACGACTTGTCAACAAAGGGATCGTTTAATTTTAACGAGATCTTTAAAAATTGACTGTTTCACCAAACCTCGTTTGTTTAAACTTAACATGTGTTTACTAACGTGGGAATTTCGTTCTTGTATCTTGCATATTATAATTCTCATAAGACTACGGCTTCGAAATCGTGAATTTCATTGGTTACATATGAGCCGTTTAGAGCAAAAGTGGTGTAAGTCAAAATTGAGTAATGAGGTTTAAAGTAGAAATTCTGTAAAATACAGCGCAAAGTAGCAATTAATATGTCCTTCTTGCTATTCAATGGCTACTAATAGTTTAAATAGATTGAATATTAATTGTTATTTTGCGTTGTATTTTACAGAAAGTTTACTTTAACCCTCATTACACATTTTTGACTTACACTACTTCTGCTCTGAACGACTCATATGATCTTGGCTGACTTTGTTTTGTTTGGCACGAGGAAACAATGATAGCCAAACGGGTAAGAGGCAGTAATTTTAAGAATATCTCATAGATCTTAGTTCTTGATATTCTTCCTTAATACAGTACAGTACATCATCGTATTCATCATCATACACAATCTCGCTCTCGCGTTTGTGGAATACCCTACCCATTGACATCAGAGACTGTCGTAATTTAGTTGCGTTCAAAAGCAAACTTATTAAGCATTTTCTTACTGCGTAGAGTACTAGGTTTAATTTTTACTTAATCAATAAAAGAAATGCTTCTCTCTTCTTAAATTTTACAATACACTATCTAGCTTTTATTAGTCTGTTAATCTTTTAGTACTTTGATTTTTATTGTATTTGTATATTTAATATTAATTGTAATTATAATTGAATCATTTGTTTCAGAAACAGCACTTCTCCCTCCAGTAACATTTTTCAGGAAATTGAAAAAACGTTCTGTAAGGCATATTTTATTGTTCACACTTGTGGTATTTTTTTCATTTGATCATTTACTAAATACAAACATCCTGACATCTTGCTTATTTGAATGAGTTCAATACCCACATCTACAGAATTTGTTTAATTTGGAGGAGATGTGCTGTTTCTGAAACAAACAGTAGGAATAACAAGAACAACAAGTAGATTCTCAATGTTAATAATCTTAAATTAATATAGAAATGCTAATATAAGTTAGAGAACATGTTTTAAACCCATTCATTCAAACTTCACAGCATAACCTGCCTAATAATCACAACTTGAAATGCAGAAAATATTACTTGCAAAGAAAAAGAAGTTCACTAAGTTTCTGTCAAACAGGACATTTTTAATTATGTCAATAATAAATTCATGATTGCATCAAAGCATACACACAACATTACTCTTCCTTAGTATGTTTTCTTGCATCACCATGATTAGTCATCAGTTGATGTCGTTGGCCAAGCATATAGTTCATTATAAAAATCATGATATTCTGTTGGAATGTATGGTTCCAATTTCTTAATGTCTGATAATTTCTTTTCATTTAAAGCCACATAGCCATGTGGATAAGCAGAAGCACTGGGCAGCATAGGAAGCACACTTCTAGAAAGGAACAACTTGAAAGTATGAACAGTCAGTCCATCAATAAAGTTCCTTCCTGAGATATGATCCACTTCATATTGGAACTCCATAAAGTCATTCACATGAAACGTTACTTTCAGATCTCTTTTCACTCCTCTTCCCATGGACTCAATGGACAGAACAGACTTCTTGAAATAGGTCTTCCACCAATGGTTAAAGTCCAAAATGTCTGCAGTTTGTACCATTTGAACAGAGAATCTGTTCTTATTTGATGCAACTATTAACTCTATGTATTATTTTATTGAATGGATTCTGTCTGATGTGCGAATCTTCCTCTTTATAACACCAAAATCTCGATCACAGGGCATGAAGGAATGCCCACGAATCGGAAAATAATGGTACATATTTTTTTAATCTGCCAATAGTAACAAGAGTTTTGAGAAATCGAACAGCTGTGTTACTCCTATTCTGACCTGGGCAGCTATCAGAGAAGATGTGTAGGTACTTTGTTGTGTTTGGTAACTCGTTGCTTATGTAATCTAAGATAATTGAACAGACTTCATCTGGACCTTTTTTAGCCAGTCCCTCGTGATATATGTACAATTTTGCTGTGTTATCCCTCAAGTTATATATATTAAATACATTAACATTAAGTTGCCTGAGATAGAATGCTTCCTGCACAGGTATCTCTGGCAGATGCAAATTCTGCATATAATCTGTACATATTGAAGCAGTATCATTGTCTTCTTTGCAGAGATTAGAACAATATTCCATTTTTTGGTGAACTTTTTGGCTCTTCTTTTATGGACAATAAACTCTGCTCCTGCTACACGTTTGGCGTTATCATTCAGCGATGGACTTTTCATCCTTACCGATAGTTGTTCGCATGTACAACAGGTATCAATTTGTGGCCTCCCAAATGATAGACTGAATCGCTCCTTAAAAATTTTGCGGTATAACCAGTAGGATACGTGCTGGTCAGGATACTTCTCCATAAAGGAGGCATGCATTAATGTGATATTTAACATCTCGCTCAAATATTCTATTTCTCTTGATGAGTAGTGAGATTTTTTGGTTGGATATGAGCGTATGTGATATTCCACTAATATACACACTTCCCAAGAAGTTGCATTTCCAGAAGTGTTTTTTCCCCTCAAATCCTTTGGAGATCTTCCAAGCAGTAACAAAGATGTTAGACGACGAATGCGACCCTTTGTCACACCATGCATGTTTAGAAATGCTTTGGCACACACTTGTTGTAGTCCAGAACTACATGTCACATAATACTTGAAATTACGCGAACGTGGCTTCTTTGGTTCATCTCCCTGCGGACGTCTCCTTTTAACTTGCACTACTTCCACTAATGCTTGTAAATACGAATCCTGTTCGTCTTTAGTTTCTTTGGCATAAAAGTTTGTTAATATTTCTTCTCGATCCCCCTCCAATAATCTTCCAAAGCACTTCAATTTACACCTGAAGGAAAGAGAGATTATGTTATGTGACGAAAAGTATAACAGGAGTAAATATGGATTTAACATATTATGTATCATGTTACATTGCAAAGTATGATTTTCATAACAACAGCAACGCTATTGAACAGGTAAACATTCATACTATGGCATACTCACTTGCAATCATTTCCAATTTTCTTCTTTGCGACCACCTTAGAAGCATAGTTGATATTTTCTAACCCCATTACTCTTCCTCTTTTCACATGTTCTCGTTTGTATTCAACACTTTTAAATCTTCTCTTTTGTTTTTTCACTACGGACAAAACAGCTCCCTCATCACTACTAGACGCCATGTTGGAATAGTACTATTGGCGGAAACTAGCAGCGCTCCTTGTGGAGAACAGAAACAGCACCTCTCCAGGATAAGTGTTGTTACTGCACAAAACGGAAACTTTCGACTAAATTTGCAAGCAGCAGTTATGTGATGGAAGTGTTGTTTCTGCACAAAACTGTAGCATTTCAGTCGGTAATTGCGATTGTGCTAACAACTCATATACCGTCAAACAGTGGAGAAGTGTTGTTTCTGAAACAAACGATTCAATTGTAATTGCATTCTAAATATTATAGTTGTAATCCCCTGGCAGATGGGAAGAGAAGGCCTGATGGCCTTATCTTTACCAGGTTAAATAAATAAATAAATAAATAAATAAATAAATAAATAAATAAATAAATAAATAAATAAATAAATTGTCATACAGTAATTAAAAACAAAATGACAGATGGAATAACGTTAAAAAAGGAGGGATTTGGGTCACATATGAAAAAGAATTAAATCTTTTTCCAATGTAAATAGGAGGAATGTAGAGCTGTTAAATTGCAACTAAATAAAGAAATCTAAGAAGAATTTTGCGAACGATAAGGTGGACAACTTCAGAATTGATGCCACTTTTATATGCAAATCATTCACAGCATTCTCCTTAGGCCCAAATTTAGGACGGGAAATCGCCTCTTCCATAAATTGCACACTACTTTTCCACTGTACTACATGCAGATTTATGTACCCTAAACGAGCAAATGCTGGGTAACTTTCGGTGCTGGACCCCGGACTCATTTCACCGGCATTATCACCTTCATTTCATTCAGACGCTAAATAACCTAGATGTTGATACAGCGTCGTAAAATAACCCAATAAAATAAAAATAAAATTGTACCCTAAAACAATTTTGCCCTGCTTATGTGGCAAGATTCAAGAGAGGTATCGTTAAATTTTAAGGGGTATCCACCGTCTCCTAAAAGTAAACCCCATTGCATCCTTCCCATTTCAAAATGCATCCTTTTCTTACATCTTTGTAATGTTGTGCTAACACGTACTGATTTTGGCCATCGATTTACAATTTCGGTGAAACTAGCGCTGAGGTAGTTCTGGTGATTTCAGAAGTGAAAATAGTTGAATTTGTAAGGAATTTTTTGTGGAAATGCAGTTGATCGTATATGCAAGGCATAACAGGAACCTAAACTAACGAAACCCAACCTGTTGTTACAGATTCATACCTGCAACGTGTATAAACGGAGTACGAAGGAAACTACCTCAGCGCTAATTTCGCAACAATTTCTCTATGCGGAGCTTTGCATATGAAATGTTAAAAAAAATTAGGATCTTCTATTGCAGAATCTTTCGGTCATATAACTTCCAGGAGATACGATTGGAACATGTAAGCCTACACACTCTATCGTGTCAATGACGACAGGGAATTTAGCTATGGGCCTGTAATAATAATAATAATAATAATAATAAATAATAATAATAATAATAATTTAACCATCGTTTACTTCTGGACAAATTATTTTATATAGGAGTCGGGGGTATTGCGCACAAGTTATTTCAATCATACTTAAACAAAAGAACTCAGGTAACCTTATTGATGATAATATCAGTGAAAATGTAAATATTGATATAGGTGTCCCTCAGGGAACAATTTTAGGTCCTATTCTATTTTTAATTTATATTAATGATTTATTAAACATTGATTTGAAAGTACATAATGGCTCCTGTTATTCTTACGCTGATGATACGGTGGTGATTTTCAGTGGTTTAACTAGGGAGGACACTTATAAACATGCCAATGTAGGTATAAATTTGATCAAAAACTGGCTTGATGCAAATTTGCTATCTCTAAATATAACTAAAGCTACTTTGGTGCCATCTTCTTTAACAGTCTCTGGATTGAACAAATTGAAATCACTTTCTCATTTAAAATTAATAATCCACATCTCATTTTGTAAAGTCTCTACAACCTGTAAATGCCCTTGCCTGAAAGAATCTGTAGATGTGAAATACCTGGGAATTATTGTTTATCAGCACTTGAAATGGGATAGACAAATCACCTTTTTATGTAACAGGATACGTAAAACAATTTACAAATTTGTAAACTTTCGCCATTACTTGCCTACTCATGTATTACGTTTGGTTTATTTGGCTATAGTTGAATCTGTTATCCAATATGGTATAACTGGATGGGGAGGCATTACAAAAACTGCTCTTTTTCCTCTAATTATGTTGCAAAAACGTATAATCAAAATTTGTTTGAAAAGGCGACTGGATTATCCAACAAATTTGATCCATTCCGAATTGAATGTTTTTAGAATTGACCAAATTTATAAATACACTTTAATGAAATTCTATCATAAAAATAGAATGAAATTTGTAGCTCAGCCACATGCTCATAATAGAAGACGAAATGAAATTCTTAAATTAGTTGAACCTAAATATTTCACATCTGCTGCTTTACTACACAGTACAAATTATGGTCCACGTCTATATAATTCGATAATAAAATTTCATCCAGAATTGACTACTCTAAGCAATGAAATTTTCAGATCCAGAATTAAAAAATTTATATGACAGACTTCCCTGTATATATATTATGTACCATGTATTGTAAAACAAATTATTTCTATCCTAAGGGTATTTTTCTATTTTATCTTGATTACTATATCGACATGACCTGCACTAATTATACTACTAATAATAATTTAATATTAATCCATCAATCTCAACATCGTCTCTTTTTTCACTCAGTTATTACTAGTATTATTATTTACTAATTTTATTATCATGTTTATGTGCGCTTTTTTATTAAGTATTTTGTCTACAAAGTATGTATAAGTTATCTATGTAACGGAACTGTCCCCGAACACGAGCTTTGCTCTTTCGGGGTATTTTAATGTAACGTTTTTATGTATATGTTATTCTTAAATAAAATCTAAATCTAAATCTACATCTAAAATAATAATAATAATACTAATAATAATAATAATAATAATAATAATAATAATAACTTATTTAACCTGGCATAGTTAAAGCCATACAGCCTTCTCTAACACTCAACCAGGAGTAAAACTGCGTTACAAAAACACTACAAATTTACAAAGTACACTACAGTTTTTCACACAAAACTGAATAAGATAATAATAATAAAATGTAAACAACCAGTAAGTAGAAATCAGTCGTAATATATAAAATACAGAAAAAAAGGAAAAAGCATAATAAAGTGCGAACAGCAGGTCAAAATAAATGAGACATACAAAGTATAAAAAATAAGATAATTATTGATGATGATGATAATAATAATAATAATAATAATAATAATAATAATAATAGTAATAATGGAATAGTGCAGTACAAAGCATACAATGAATACAATATTTTTAGGTACACACAGTAAGGAAAATTATGATTATATATAGCTCAACTTATCACATTATAGATATACCATTATCGGAAAATATGAAAACAAAAATGTAAAATAAGTTAAATATCACTAGAACATAAAAAAATGTGAATACGTGGAAATATGCAATAAACACTTGTCATGATAGTAAGTCAGTTTGGCAACTCTTCATAAGATAATTTTCTAACTTGGATTTGAAAGATTTCAATGTTCGGCAGCCCTTGACTTCAGGCGGCAGAGAGTTCCAGTGACGAGAGGTAGCAACAGTGAAAGATGAGGAATACAGAGATGATGTGTGAAGTGAAATATCTAGTGTGTTATCGCGTTGTGATCGAGTATTAATATTATGATGGCGAGACAGAGTATGAAAACGAGCGAATAAATAATAGGGGGATGAAGTGTGCATAATTCGATATAAGAGAGGAAGTGAGTGCAGATTTCTCCTCTCATGTAACCTAAGCCATGATAACTTCTCGAAAGAAGGTGAGATATGATCATAGTATCGAACATTACAAATGAAGCGGACTCACGCGTTATGAACACGCTGTAGTTTCTGAGCGGAATCAATCCTGAGATCACTGAACAAAACGTCGCAATAATCGAAGTGAGGTAGAAAATGAGTGTCTGTACCAGCGTCTGTTTTAATTTAGATGGATAATGATGAATGATGGATAATGAATGTATTGTGGTCGTAATGTTAATAACTGTCTGATATTTTATTTACATATATCTATACAATACAGCTTTTGACACCCTGTTCATATCGCCAATTGCTATTACAAAACTTCCCGTAACATGAAATCTTAGAAGAATCATGTTGAAAAGGTTTTGTTTTAAGAGAGTGGTTAAGGTGATTCCTATTTGCCGTATAATTATTCAGTTTCTTCTAGAATCATTTTTACTAATTTCCTTAATGTGTAGACTTAGTGGAATTCTTTGTCACTTAAAACTCAAAACTTCCTAGTGTTATTACCACATATAAGTTCGCCATTACGTTGAAGTTCTAAATAAAGAATTTGAGCATCGAATACATCCGCCACGTTGTTGACTTCTTAACGCATCGTTACTGCTTTAATGCGACGAATTAGGTCCTAATAAATTAACGGCGAGTTTAAAGATGCGTTAGCAATAACGTTGCTTGGTGAAACACAGAAACTGGCTAACGTATCATTAAATTATTTAACGAGACGTTGTAATGATAACGAAGGTTGGTGAAACCGGCCATCAGTGACACTGCATGAATACTTCTGTCTTGTATTGAGTATTGATACCAAGCCTTTGTGTTGTACTAGTATACTATATTGTAAAACTCTTCTGTATAGCAATACTTGTAATTCAACTAGACTCCGAGTATAATTTATTATTGGGAATTAATTCAGTAGCTTTCCCAAAGTACGTTATGAAATGTTTAATAAATTTTTTTCGCGAAAAAGAAGCAAAAACAAGCAAAATTGTATTAATATTTCTTTGTTTGAAATATATCAAAGAATTATAGTGCAATTCATATAAATCAGCATGGATTTTACACCCATAGGTCTACCACAACAAATCTAATTAATTTTACACAAAAGGCATTTAATACATTACATAATCGCAGAAATTTAGACATGTTACACCTTGACTTTTCCAAAGCATTTGATAAAATTGACCATAAAATTTTAATTAATAAACTTTCAAGTTTTGGATTATCTTTTTCATACTTACAGTTAATAATATCATATCTTACAAACAGACAGCATTATGTGTCATTCAATCAAGTAAAATCAAAACCATTCGCAGTAACTTCAGGTGTACTTCAAGAATCCAATCTTGGTCCCTTGTTCTTTTTACTTTATATCAATGACTTACCTAAACAGATTTTGCACTCTAAATGTTTACTATATGCTGATGATGTTAAATTGTATAAAGTCATTGACAAACAACAAGACGTTTTTGATCTACAGCATGATTTGGACAGACTATATAGATGGAGTATCGATAATTTTCTTCTGTTTAATCTTAATAAATGTTGCTTTATGACGTATTCTAAAAATAAGACAGTTGCTCGAAATTCTTATGAAATTAATGGTGTGAAGTTACCTAGAGTAGAATCATTTAAGGATTTGGATATTTATTTTACACACAACTTATGTTTTAAAATGCTCTTAAATCACGTGGTAATTGATGCATAAATAAATTAGGATTTATAATCAGAAATACAAAATAATTAAACAATATAAGTACTATTGCTACTCTATATAAAACTCTAGTTAGGAGTAAGCTAGAGTATGCGTCTGTAATATGGTCTCCTGAGTTCCAGTCCCATCAGATGCAAAAAGAAAGGATACAGAAAACATTTTTACGTTATTTATATTTTAAAAAACATCACATGTCGTCTTATGACAAGCAAATTTCTTATAATCAGTTACTTTTTAAATTTAATTATAAAACTTTAAAATCTCGACGATTAATGAATAGTCAAATTTTACTCTATAAGACTTTTAACGGTATAATGCGTGTTCAGTTCAAAGTGTGTCATGGCTCGCTGTATGCCGTAATGTGAGCATACAGAATTCAATCTTCCTACACTTTCACAGAGGAGTATTACGTATGTGCCAGAGAAGTTGCCTAGCAAGTACGGCGTTCATTCTGAAGAGTACTTACCGATACGTACGGGAACACCTGTTGTGGCAGGAATGTGAACTGTTTGCAAACACGTACCGAGGTGAGTTTTTTTCTTACGGTCGGGATATGTGGAGAGGGTTAAGACGATTACTTACGTACTTGTTGACATTAACTTCGACGGTCAACATGGACGGAGCATTTGATTTGTGTTGTGGAATATTGCGGTACGCAGCCGATGATAGCAAATACCCTGCGTACGACTTGCCCGCGCAAAACACAGTTCGAAAGAGGTTATGGTACCACACAGACCGTACAGACCGCCATCTGTTGCTACGACGTTCAAGTTATACCGTACACATTCTCAAGTTCAGATTGAACGCCTTGATTAATAGGCAACTTCTCTGATATAAAAACTGAAACTCGCTTCAAATCGCTGACTCACAACAGTAACGTCATGACATATTTTGAAATGAACACCCAGTATTGAATAACTGTGATTTTCTTAAATTCCTTCAGTTCAATGTAAAAAAAACAGAGTTACGTCATAGGCAACCTTTTGTTATTTCCAGTCCTAGAACTGTTTTCTTCAAGAACTCTCCGTTGTTTATGTGTAATACTTACAACTCTCTGTCTTTAAACTCTGATTCTCAATTAGATTTAAGTTTAATAGTTGAAAAATTTCATACAATTTAAAAAAGAATTGTATTTCCTTAGAGGGTCCACACCTGTGGAGTAACGGTCAGCGCGTCTGGCTGCGAAACCAGGTGGCCCGGGTTCGAATCCCGGTCGGAGCAAGTTACCTGGTTGATGTTTTTTCCGGGGTTTTCCCTCAACCCAATACGAGCAAATGTTGGGTAACTTTCGGTGCTGGACCCCGAAATTTCACCGGCATTATCACCTTCATATCAATCAGACGCTAAATAACCTAGATGTTGATACAGCGTCGTAAAATATCCCAATAAAATAAAAAATATTTCCTTAGATATTTAAATTTTGAAGAAGTGTAGCCTGTTATAATGTTTTTACTCTAGGTTTTTAAATAATTTTGCATCATTATATTGACGTTTGGCACTATATTAACTGCAATATTATATTCTAGCCTCTATTACCACTCATATAAATTGAGGGAAAGAAGGCAGAGGACGGACACTGGAAAGTTTTCTTTTCTCAATCGTACTATCAGGGACTGGAATGCTTTACCTGCAGACTTACTAAAGGCTTTACCAACAACCAAAAATGTATTTAAAAATAGGCTTAAGGACCTTACTAATAGACGGTAATTATACACAGTATTTAAAGGGTGTAAATGATATGTTGTTATTGAAGTGTTGTATCAGTGAAGAATTATGTTGTGTCAGTGAAGTGTGTTGTATCAGTGAAGATGTATGTCGTATCAGTGAAGTGTACTGTGTAAGTGAAACGTGTTCCTGTCAGTGAAGCTTTATAGTTTATAGTGGCAGTGCAAAGAATTTGAACAGTGAAATGGTTTTGAAGTGTTAGTGAAATCAGGATAGAATCAGTGAAATGTGTCGTAGTTCCAGTGCAGTGAGTGAGTTGACAGCGAAATGAGTGTAATGTTGAAAGGTACTTGTGCAGATATGAACATATACTCGTGGGTTTTAGTTCGATCTTAGTTTTAAGATACAAATTAGAATATTTCAAATATTATTTTAAGTGATCGTTTCATTTAATTTACTATATTCCCTGTTGTTGTTGTTGTTATTATTATTGTTATTATTATTATTATTATTAGTTGTATTTTTAATTAATAAGTTTATTATTGTCATTATTGAGTGTAATTAGTTACCACTGCCACCGGGTATATACCCACTGCAGTGTGAATAAATACATACATACATACATACATACATACATACATACATATATACATACATTACAGTTATGTATTTTCTTTTTTTTTGTTTGTCTTGTTTGTTTTGTTTAGTTTTTCTTATTATGTATTTTGTGTATGTATCTGTGTAAGCCACCTGTAATTGGAAGCCTGCTTCTGTTGGTGGTGGATTTAAATAAATAAATTTAAATAACCCCCTGAAATTAATTACATTACGTACGGTTCATCTTGTAAGTGCAATAGCTGTCAAATGTTCCTTACATGTACATCTCTCTCGTTATTAAACCGCTCTGTTAAGAGATTGTACTTTTCACAGAAAATCGCTCATGTTCCAGCGTCATTACAGGCATATAGAACTGCCTCTTAATTAAGATAACAGGCCTGAAACACCCTGCTGTAATCTGCAGATAATGATCCCTGTACAGGACAGAAGCTGGGCTGCTATGATAGTCATTCAGGATAAAAACTATGACAGAGAGAGTCGCAGTTATTAATGCACACACAGCGCAAATGTCGGCTGCGTGGGAGCTTATCTTACGAGCAATAACAGCCGCTTGATAAAAAGTACGGTGTAATAATTTGCTATATCACCACTAAAAGCTTTCTGTGCTTGTCGCAATGAATTGTTGCTTTCAACTACAAACTTGCTATAATTATAATCACACTTCTCGCTTTAGAAAGTAATTTTCATATCGAGAGTAGAAAGGAAACCTTTGCTATGAACACATGCAACAACTTTAAGTTTCATGTAGCAACTGGAATGCGTATTAATCCTTGACTGAATATTACGTTAAGACACGAATAGAGGGATGGAGTATTATCACAGTCTACTACTGGGTGTTCATTTCAAAGTGTGTCATGACGTCACTGTTGTAGGGTCACCGATTTGAAGCGAGTTTCAGCTCATATGTCAGAGAAGTTGCCTATTATTTAAGGCGTTCTTCAATCTGAACTTGAGAACGTGTACGGTATAACTTGAACGTCGTAGCAACAGATGACGGTCTGTACGGTCTGTGTGCTACCATAACCTCTTTCGAACTGTGCTTTGCGTCGGCAAGTCGTACGCAGGGTATTTGTTATCACCGGTTGGTACGGTAACATTCCACATCACAAATCAAATGCTCCGTGTCCATGTTGACCGTTGAAGTTAAGTCAACAAATACGTAAGTAATCGTCTTAACCCTCTCCCCATATCCCGACAGTACGTATTTCCAAACAGTTCACATTCCTGCCACTACCGGCGTTACCGTACGTATCGGTACGTACTCTTCAGAATGAACGCCGTACTTGCTAGGCAACTTCTCTGCCTCACAGGTTATACGCCTCTGCGGAATTGTAGGAAGATTGAATTCTCTAGGCTCATCGGCTAGCCACATGACGGCATACAGCGAGCCATGACACATTTTGAACTGAACACCCAGTATATACAGTCACGAAGATTGGGGGGATTTTTTGCAAATCTCGCGATAGTTGCTAGCCTCTTGGAGCGCTGTGAGTACTAGGAACCACAGAGCGTATTCCGAATCTCACCGGTGAGCAATCCGATGGCATCACGGTGTTCCGAATTCCACCGATGACGTCATTGATGCTCCACCGGTGTCGCACCAGTGCCATCAACTTGCAGAGGTGGTGGCAGTCTCCATCAGCCGCCATCAGTGAATCTGATTGGTTCTTGTATAGGGCGGGAATTAGCAGACGAATAACATCGTGCACTGTTGTGTCATGGCGGTGTGTTCTGCTTTAGTTCTGCTGTATTGTTTGTAATGAGTACAACGTAAAAACAATACGTTAATGGCTTATGAGCGAACATGACAACGGACCAGTTATTACTACCGGTTCAGGAAATGAGTTGTTTATGATCTCTTTTATTTGAACGAGATTGCAGTACCGAAATTTCGCAAAATTTTCTAGCGTATCACAGATAACCACTTACACAGTCGCCATGACAGCATCGATTCTTCCAGCAGTTTTGTTCCTTATTTTCGTTGCAACGTGACGTCATTGATGCCACCTGACCGGTGAGATTCGGAATACGCTGACAGCTATCGTGATCTAATTCAAGCCGTAAGGCAGACCATGTAACTCGCTTAACCCGATCACGAAGGGTGGCGATTCAACCATATAAATTAGTTGGAATATATAAACAGTAACCTATGTTTCTCTAAAATGTAATGTAATTCCATTTATAAATTTTAAAACAATGATTATGAGACACTTCAGACATAATTTACTTGCGAGTTTAGATGTAATATTATTTATGGTGTGAAAATTACGTTGTTCGTATGTGTAATACCTGCCTTTATTTCCATTAAATATTGCGAAATTCTTGTACATTCATTTATGCACGATTCAGTAATTTTCAATTGCACTGCACGGATATTTAGATATTTTGAAATTATAGGTTATGTTTACTGTACAGTTGCCCCTTTCTGTCTAAATTTAGTGATCTCCAATGCCTTGCCTTTCATATGAAAATTTAAGGAAGGTAGATGTGCTAAATTGAAATCCCAATATAAATTCTTTTTAATTAAACCTCAAAATAGCTTCCATTCTAAACTTGAAATGTTGACGCGAATAGATTATGTTAACATGTAAAATTCTCTTCACATTAAAATAACACAGTTTTGTAATTATTTATGCAACATATTATGCAACAAGAAGTAAACGGAATTTATGGACACATTACACTAAATAAAGCTTATCAATTATGCGCAATACAGTTATAATATAATATTTCACTGAGCTCCATACACTGAAATAGAAAACCCGAACAAAATTACGGCCTGGTCTAGATCGAAAAAGCATTGACTGTGCCGTATTTAGTATTTTTGTGAAAAGTACGTTATCGGTTGTAATAACTGTAAATGGCTAAAATACAATAATAATTTGAAAAATAATATGGGACAAGGAGACGTTTGCAGTACTATAAATTCTAAGAAAATTAGGTTAGAGTTATCCTTCCGAAAGATCCAGGAAGGTGAGTTTATAGAATATAATATATATTTTATGAAAATAATATATGAACCTTATGTATATCATATTTAAATAGTGGAAGGAAGGTGTTAATTTTTTCAAAAGAACACGATATCGAAAGTACAATACATTTTATGGTCTGCTAGGGAAAGTCTCTGTGATGAGGCGATAGTAGCGATCCTGGTGGTGAGCAACTATCTATGGATGCATATTTCAACTGTTTACGTTTGCATGTTTAGTAAGTATTAAGCTTCGTCACTGTATGTACTAGACTGTGGTATTATACCTTATGGCAGCCGTGGCGAAAATGTGAGCGTACGCCGAGCCACCGTGTAACCTGCAACGTGCATAGCATCTATGGAGGGAGGCGGACATCCGAAGGGGAAGTGAAGCAACTGTCTGAATTATTAACGGATTTTCATTTTCCTTACGTTAAGCACTTAAATATAATTTTATACAGTATACTCGTAAGGCTACAAAATAATGTTTAGTACGTGTAACGAAGAAAGAAATGAACAATAAAACACAGGACACATTATCACAACCTAAAATTAACTGTCTTCAGAATGTCTCTGCAACAGAGTTTCAAAATCAGGAATTATGTCACTTACTGTCAGTCGTAGTTGATCACGAAGGTATTTGTCTGTCAGTCGTGATCTAAATTTGGTTTTCACCATTTTCATTGTTGAAAATACTTTTTCATAAACGTAAGTTGTAGTGAACATGGCTTCAACAGAGGAAGAGAAAGAACGAAGCTTCGGATATTTATTTTTTGGCAAAGATGTGAAAAGTTCAACATTGGTCAACATTGGTCAAGTCCTTACATCTAGCTTTCATTTAACAACACATGCAAATTTGAGAGTTTTGATGTACAGAGATGATGATGATGATGATGATGATGATAGTAATAATAATAATAATAATAATAATAATAATAATAATAATACTTAACCCTTTAATGTTTCATGAGTTACATGTAGTATAATGCTGTTTTATGTTATACAACCGTTACCTCGTAATACTTGTGAACAAATCATACATTTAATATTCTCATCATATTGACAACAAAAAAATGCGTCCTCCCATCCTCCTTGAAACTTTAGTTTTTGTAGAGGTACATGGTTTCGAGAGAGAAATTGCGACGTTACGACACTCGCAGGTCAGGGACAAATACAAATGGAACAGAGTTTCAATTCACTGAGTGAGAGGGTGGGGGTTGGGGACGGTAGGAAGCAAGAAAAATGCACAGCTATCATTGCGAGCCACAATGTGCTCGAGAGTCTCATTTTCGCCACGGCTGCCTTATGATATTACTAATGCCAGTTTTACGCATCTATTACGAGTAAAAGCTGGTAGACTTGAAGAGTATTGTCCTATTTTTCTTTTTCTTTTCCTTATTATCAGTACAGGGTGGATGATTAGATTAGATTAGATTTTATTATTAAAGTCATGAGTATTAAGGCAAACTTGGGTAATTTCTCAGTACGCCTAATTTCGCAGTATCTCATATATTAATTAGTTGCGGAGTTGACCGTGTTCGTTTGAGCTTACAAAAATGACAGATAAATGTCAGAACCTATCGGGGATATTTCATGTAGTCCACACCTGTGGAGTAACGGTCAGCGCGTCTGGCCGCGAAACCAGGTGGCCCGGGTTCGAATCCCGGTCGGGGCAAGTTATCTGGTTGAGGTTTTTTCCGGGATTTTCCCTCAACCCTATACGAGCAAATGCTGGGTAACTTTCGGTGTTGGACCCCGGACTCATTTCACCGGCATTATAACCTTCATATCATTCAGACGCTAAATAACCTAGATGTTGATACAGCGTCGTAAAATAACCCAATAAAGTAAATATTTCATGCAGGAAGATCCCATTGCAACGCATTCTGGCGAAAGTTACAGAAACGTCTGTACAAAAGAAACCAAATGACCTGGAAATGTACAAAAACTTGTCCAAACATGTTCAAAAATTTTTAACAAAAGCCAGAACAAGCCACATTGTCACTCAATTGTACCACACCGATTTTACATTTTGATAATCCTACTAGTGTAATAATCATTATGAAGATCTGGAACACATACTTCTACGGTCTTACTAATAAGAACTCTATATACAGACGTTTAACTGTCTTATACTTATACAATGAGTAGCTCGTTTATAAGTCGTGTGTAAATTCCTTACTAATAATCACTACATACGTCGTGTATAACGGTATTACTGTTACACAGCTACGTCATAGTTTCGTCATTACTTCGTTACGAAAGGTAATAGAATATCTGAGGTTCTCTGCTGGATCCGGTAGAGCGCCCTATTGTGGCGTGTTAAATATCGATAATATAACTGGCTCTAATCGATTACCACACTACATTTTGGTCAAAGAGTACAAGTACAACAATATTATTCTAATAATTCTATGATCTTTAGTTTGTTCTGCGGTTACAAGGTAAACATCATCATAAAATGACAGTCGATACAAACAGCTTTTAAAGGGGCGGCCATTTTTTCGCTATATACAACGCTTAAACAAGGGGTTTCGTGTATATAACTACCGCAAAGCAATTCCCATTGTATAGTTACAGCCTGTTTATACGTCCATAGCTTATTCACGGTTTATTAGTAACGTTTTCTGTCTCAACTCTGCATAAGTCTCGTATAAAAACTAATCACGGTTTATTAGTAAGACTGCTATTATATTGCGTATAATGTCATATGTCGTATCATATACTGTATAATACGAGGGGAATCCAGGAAATAACGACCGTTTTGTTGTAATAATTAAAAAAAATATATATATATATATTTATATATATATATTTATATATATATATATATATATATATATATTTATATATATATATATATATATATATATATATATATATATTTATTTGAAAAAACAAAGTCTGTTACATAACTGAAGCTTCCTTTACTTCTCTACATAATCACCACCTACATTTAAACATTTGTCGTATCTGTTCACTAGCTTTAGAATTCCCGTGTTATACTTCTCTGCCGCCAGTTCATTAAGCCAGGTGTTCACTGTCTTCTTCAAATCTTCATCACTTCCAAAACGCGTACCACCCAGAAAGTCTTTCAGCTTAGTGAAAAGGTGAAAATCGCTAGGAGCAACGTCTGGACTATAGGGGGATGATCAAAGATTTCCCAACCGAATTGATCCAGCAATTCTCGAGTTCAAGCAGCAGTGTGCGGGCGGGCGTTGTCGTGAAGAAGCACAACTCCTCTCGAAAGTATTCCTCGCCTCTTGTTTTGGATGGCTCGCCGTAGTTTTCGTAAAGTCTCACAATAACGATTTGCATTGATCGTAGTGCCTTTGGGCATGAAATCCAGCAAAAGAATACCTTTGCGATCCCAAAAGACAGTAGCCATGACTTTTTGTGTTGAGAGAGTCTGTTTGAATTTTCTCGGTTTCTTGGGTGATGAGGGATGATGCCACTGACGTGATTGGCGCTTGGTCTCTGGGGTGTTGTGAGACACCCAGGTCTCATCACCAGTCACAATTTGATCAAGAAAGGCGTCTCCATCTGTGTGATATCGCATCAAGAATGTCAATGCTGAGGCCATTCTCTGAGTTTTGTGTTGGTCACTCAGTTGCCATGGAACCCATCGTGCACAGATTTTGTGGTAGCCAAGATGTTGCGACACAATTTCACCAAGCAAAGAACGAGAAATGTCAGGAAAGGCAATATGCAATTCGTCGAGTGATGTGCGCCTGTCTTGCAAGATTCTGTCGTTCACTTTAGTCTTCAGGTCTTCTGTGATGAGTGATGGGCGTCCGGGTCGAGTTTCATCGTGGACATTTGTTCGCCCATTGTTGAACATTTCGCACCATTTTCTCACATTTCTTTCATTCATTACAGTATCACCATACACTTCTTTCAATTACCAGTAAATTTCTGCAGGTTTCAAATGTCGGGCATTCAAAAATCGAATCACACTCCTCACCTCACAGTCGGGGGATTATCAATCACGTCGTTCATTTTGAAGTAACACAAAACGCACAATGAAGACTTGTTGCAACCAGTACTCACAACATTATGAGAACACATGTTAAGGAAGCCAGTTGACCTTCAAACAAGGAAGGGGAGTCAGTTGCCCGGCGGGTATGCGCGAACGGTCGTTATTTCCTGGATCCCCCTCGTATTTGCTACGTATGTTTATAATGGTTGAGCGGAAAAGAAGACCGGAAAAAATCTAGCATCTCGTTTTGTTTACCTTTCACTACCTCGAACCCGGAACTTGTACATTCTGTCTATTCCTCTGCACAAAACATCCTTCTACTCATCATCCTTCAGCATATCGATACCACGCCTCTGGAATTCTCTCCCCGACTATGTCAGAGACTGTCGGACAATATTAAAATTCAAATTTAAATTAAAAAATCACATTACAGTTCATAGAATTGCTTGTTGAGCACCTGTCAGGTTGCGCAACTTCGGCTTAATCCATTACATATAATAAATATTGTAACTACAGTGTTGTGAAATTTACAATTAATATGTAATTCATTTATTATTATTATTATTATTATTATTATTATTATTATTATTATTACTATTATTATTAGTTATCACTATCATCATTGCTATCTTTGCCATAAGAACTGAACGCGGAACTACTAGCTGGAATTCCATAAACCAAGGTGATAGACAAGGGTGCGGTCTTTCCCCTCTGTTGTTTATTATATATATAAACCATATTTTATGCATTTGGAGGAAAAGTCATCATGCTGGAATTCAAATTAATCGAAACACAGTTCTCGATACACTAATGTTTGCCGACGATGAGGTTATTATCGCTAAAACAGAGGATGCTTTACAAAGAGCCATTTATAATTTGCAAATAATCACCTCAGATTTCAATATGGAAATCTCAAAAGAGAAAACAAAAGTCATGGCATTTTCGGGAGAGAAACCAATTCCAAGTAAGATCATATAAATAATACTTTAATTGAACGTGTTAATTCCTTTAACTATTTAGGTTATAACCTCTCTTACATCACTGATGAAGATATGTCAAACAAAATATCTAAATTTATAAAAATCACTGACGTAATTAACACCGTCTTCAAATCCTCCCATGTTCAGAAACATACATGGCTAAAGTGCCTCGTTTCATCGTGACAACGCTTTTTAGTTCTTATAGCACACTGATTATTATATTATGAAACATATAGCAGAGTCCGTATAGGTCAGTTTCTATCTGATGCTTTTCCAATTCACTGCGGGCTAAAGCAGGGAGATGCACTATCACCTTTACTTTTTAACTTCGCTCTAGAATATGCCATTAGGAAAGTTCAGGATAACAGGCAGGGTTTGGAATTGAACGGGTTACATCAGCTTCTTGTCTATGCGGATGACGTGAATATGTTAGGAGAAAATACACAAACGATTAGGGAAAACACGGAAATTTTACTTGAAGCAAGTAGAGCGATCGGTTTGGAAGTAAATCCCGAAAAGGCAAAGTATATGATTATGTCTCGTGACCAGAATATTGTACGAAATGGAAATATAAAAATTGGAGATTTATCCTTCGAAGAGGTGGAAAAATTCAAATATCTTGGAGCAACAGTAACAAATATAAATGGCACTCGGGAGGAAATTAAACGCAGAATAAATATGGGAAATGCCTGTTATTATTCGGTTGAGAAGCTTTTATCATCCACGTCTGCTGTCCAAAAATCTGAAAGTTAGAATTTATAAAACAGTTCTATTACCGGTTGTTCTGTATGGTTGTGAAACTTGGAGTCTCACTCCGAGAGAGGAACATAGGTTAAGGGTGTTTGAGAATAAGGTTCTTAGGAAAATATTTGGGGCTAAGCGGGATGAAGTTACAGGAGAATGGAGAAAGTTACAGAACACAGAACTTCACGCATTGCATTCTTCACCTAACATAATTAGGAATTTAAAATCCAGACGTTTGAGATGGGCAGGGCATGTAGCACGTATGGGCCAATCCAGAAATGCATATAGAGTGTTAGTTGGGAGACCGGAGGGAAAAAGACCTTTAGGGAGGCCGAGACGTAGATGGGAGGATAATATTAAAATGGATTTGAGGGAGGTGGGGTGTGATGATAGAGACTGGATTAATCTTGCACAGGATAGGGACCGATGGCGGGCTTATGTGAGGGTGGCAATGAACCTTCGGGTTCCTTAAAAGCCATTTGTAAGTAAGTAAGATTATTATATTATTTATGTCTTTGTTATATTAAGAATTTTAGATAAGGGCGCAAATAGCCATAGTAGCTGACGCGCTCTTCTTAAACCCTACTACTACTACTACTACTACTACTACTACTACTACTACTATTACTACTATTACTACAACTACTACTACTACTACTACTACTACTACTACTACTACTACTACTACTACTACAAGGTTAAAGGTATATAAAACACTAGCTCGACCGGTCCTCACTTACGGTAGCGAGGCATGGACAATCAGAAAGCTGGTGAGCAAAGGCTGGCGACAGCTGAAATGAGGTTCATGAGACGAACAGCGGGATGCTCTTTGCTGGAACACCGTAAAAATGTGGACATATTGCAGGAACTCAAAATGGATCCTATAGTTAATTTTGTTCAACAATATCGACTTCAGTGGAACAAACATGTCGAAAAGATGGATCGCACTAGATGGCCTAAACAGATTCTTACTTATGTACCAAGAGGAAAGAGGAAATTGGGAAGACCACGAAAGCGCTGGCATGAGACCGTAACAGATCCTGTAGGGTCTAATACGTGAGGGATATGATGATGATCATTGCTATCTCTGTTTTTCATTTTTTTCTTGTATTGGGTCGATGAGAGCTCTATAGTGTTCTTTTCACATGTTGACCCTCTATAGGGCTTTAATTTAATTTGTACTATTTTCATCAGCGTCTGTATTTCTTTTTTTATTTTTTTTGTACTTATATATTTGCTATCTGGTGGGATGGAAGAGAAGGCCTTATGGCCTTTATCCTGTCAGATTATATTTTAAACTGTAGGAAAAGTCATCGTGGTATCATTCTTTATGACTAGAATGCATTGTGATGAGTCTGCGCGGTCTAACAAATATTGCTCACTTAAACGTTTGTGCGAGATCGTGCGTATTCGCTTGTTTTCCGCACAGAACCAATATGCGGTAAGTGTGAAATACCACATTCAGTATTCCCAACGTAACACACATAACAATATCCCTCTTCTTACCGCTTAAGCGCGACATTCATTTTACTGCTTTAGGCTTTTAACAAATCATTTTTAGAGACGTTTAACATAGTAATAATTATAAATTGGAAACTTACCACTGCAATTTCACCTAAATTGCAATGTTAATTATTGTTTTTAAATATTTGCAAAAATTAAGTAAAGTCTACTACTTCACGAAACTTATTGCATTCCTGATACAAGTAACATTAAGGAAGCCGTGAAAAAATCAACAAAATTCCAGATGCCGATGTTATTACTGCAATATGTTATATAAATAATATTGTTAAAATATTAAAATGAAAAATAAATCATTAAATAACCTTACCGTTTGTTTTAAGTTCGCATTTATAGACTGGGGGGAAAAAAAGACAGACGTATATCACGGCCTGCTGGAGTATAGTAAACACAGAAAACATTTTGTAGCAACAATGTTGAAGAAAGATAATTTGGTTTTCCGAAGTTGCCGTCATTAAACAGAAACCAACATGGAGATTTAATTGCAACTAATTAGAAATTCGTCTTTCAGGTATGTAATAAACGATCTTCGCACAAAATAATGTACGATACACGAGCGGTATGTTTGTTTTCATGTTCTCGGAAATTAAAAAAGCTCAACTACGTTTCCCTTTTTCAATCTTTTCCTCGATCATGAAAACGTCAACATACCGCTCTTGTAACGTATATCACTATTACGTGCTGAACATGGACAGTTCACATTTTTCCAAATTACCTCTTTGTAAATTCTCAATAATGTACTGATAAGTGTTTAGAGACGAAATTTATATTAATTGATTCTGTCTAGCATGTCTAGCTTGTGCGCACATCGACCACATTGATACTTGGGTAGTACTGCGAACTACTGGTGACTATTTCGTTTATATGACGTCATTCCATTTTCGACCAATGAAGTGTAATGAAAGTCTGAATTCCAACCAATCACAGTCACACTTTGCGATAATTTTTGCAGCTAGATTTATCTCAATTTATCGCATGGCCGTTTTTTTGTTTAGTGTTGTCGCCAACTGTTTCCCCGTAAATTGATGATCATGAATACATTAAGATGCAACTACACGGTTAAACTTTTCTTTCAACTTTAAAGCAATGAATGCAAGATTGATATTTAATATTAATTAATATATTTACGCAGTGAAGACGACGTTCAAAACAACGCACCATATAAACACAAAATCTTCATGCATCTTTATTGAACGTACCTTTTAAACTTGATTCTTTCAATATTCTTCCCAGATTGCACGCATACGCGATTTGAATATTGAACTGTGTAGATGCAGCTTCAGTTCCGTTACACACTACAGCGAGAATGCGTTTGTCGAACTATAAAAATTGCTTTCCTGTAGCACTGAGTAACGGTCGAAATAAGACACAGCTGACATTGGTCCTGCTCCCACAGGTAACTTAACCTATAATTGTAGCCTATAAAATTTGTATTTTGTGAATGAAATTAAACAATTAATAGAAAATCAGATGTTCAAATTTATGTAACATCATCGCATATCAAACCCAAATACCTTGCATAGTAATAATAAGGTCTTTGATCAAACTGCCTAACGCATGGTGTAATAAAGTTCGTATTTTAATTAGGCCTATCTATACGGAGATGGCTTCACTTTGTAGCAACATGTCTCGCTGTGAATACATAAGCATTGGTATACAGCTGTCCCCACTGATTCTGGTAAATTAAGTTATGATTTCAGCAGATAATGAACATGTATTTATGTTATAATAATAATAATAATAATAATAATAATAATAATAATAATAATAGGCCTAATAAGAGAAAAGTGCATTACATGTAATTAACATTGTTAAACCTGTATTTCGCTTTTCGCAATTGGCATTACTGAATAATAACACGAATTTCTTTATTGCAGTAGTCGATATTCATCTCTTTCAACTTCACAATGCTGAATAGGTTAAGTATTCGTTAATATACACTTATTAACATTTTGTGATCTAATTTTAGGGATGTATTATTTACATTTTTATTTTATTCACGAAATAGTCCTAATAAATGTCACTCGAGGTCTGAGATTTCCCAGATAAATCTCAGACATCTCGTGACATTACTACAGATAAATTCAGGCGCCTCAATAATAGAATAGGTCGATATTTCAATTTGCTATTTACAGAGTTATCTTTGTATCATCATTATCATCATCACCACCACGATTAGGCACCGGCGTAGTTTGGGTAGTAACCTAACACTTTCAGCTATTGGTCCGAGGTTGGTTGCGGAGTGATTCAAATCCTTCTTAATTTGAGTACTTGTTTGGGTTTTTTCAATAAATCTCATAGTTGATGTCTATTGTATATTTTTATAAGTTTTATTGTTTTTCATTAGTGTTGGTTTTATAATAACTATCATTTTAAGTTTGTTAAAATTTTATTAACTCCGTTAAATAGAAGATTATACATACTCGTAATCACCATCAATCATACTACCTATTATAGTATTATAATTTACGTAATATCAATAGTATATTACTGTGGAAATGAACATTTTAATTAATTAATTAATTTATTTTGCTAATAATTGTAACATAAAATCTAATATGTACAGAAAAACTTTAGCTCGCCCCTGAAAGAATATAACTCGTGCTCAGGGGCGGATTCCTGAATTGAAATTAATAAGTATACAATACAATTATTTGTCTTATGTCTACTATGCAATTAGAATATATAAATTTAAATTTACAAGTTTTCAATTTTTATAATATCCATAGGCCCTACATAACTTTTTAAATTTAATACTGGAACTATTAGAACTGACAAGATTAGGATATTTAAATATAAATTTGTTATATATTCTTGGGCCTAAATTACTACTATGATTAAATACTGTAACAGTGTTGCATTTTGGTTCAAACAATCTTAAAGAATTCATACCTTTTGTTTCATATTTATGAGAATACAATTCAAAATTATTTCGATTTTTATGTATGAATTTTATTAATACAATATAATAAATTTGTCTTATGTTAAGTACATTAAAGTCTAAAAAACAATTTTTGAAATGGAAAATCAATAGATTTATGAAGACATATTTTAATTATTTTCTTCTGTAATAAATAAAGTGGATTAAAATTGGATTTAAATGAGCTACCCCATCCTATAATTCCATACATAATTACCGATTGAAATAAAGTTAAACATATTGTGCGTAATAAACTTATTGACAAGTAATTCCTCAATAAAACAAAATATTATATTATTTTACGTTATTTATTACAAAGGTAATTAATGTGTTGGTTCTATTTTAAATGATTATCGAAAATTATGCCTAAATATTTAACTTCAGAAGACTCCTTAATAATCGGATATTTACATTGCATAAGGCAACAATCAGAATTATGTAATTTAATACTTAATATAGATGTAGGAGGTTTGTTACATTTTCCTGATAATGAGAATTGAATAATTATAGTTTTATTTGCGTTGATAGAAAGATAATTTATGTCAAACTATTTTTTCTATTAATTTAAGACCATTATTTGAATTATTATATGCATCATGCATCATACCAGGTGTTTCCACCAAAAAGTAAAATTGTATCATCTGCATAAGGATAATGAACACCATTGTATTGTTGTAAGCCAATTTTTAATGTCATTAATATATATTAATGCAAGTGTAAATCGTCAGAGTCCATTCTTGAGGGACTACAATAAGTAACATGAGAGTGATAGAACGCACAGCATTTTCTTAATTCTTAGCGTGACCTAAAGCGAAGAAAATTCTCATGCTCTATCTTTCAGAGCTAGGCGGAATTCTCATCACATCAGAATTTGTTTTGCTCCGTGTATTGAAGAATAAGCGGGAGGAAAATATATTACTCATTATGCAAAAAGTCAAACTGTCAGTAAAATTAATGTCAACACTATTTATAAACATATATCTTGAAGCATGCTTGTTATTCTCCAATGATACAGCCTTTCCAAGTTTAATTGCATGTCTGTTGAAACTCCGGCTAACTCAGAAATTTTTATCAAAATCGTAAACAGCCAGTGTCGGAATGGTCTGCATATCTCTACTTCCTTGTACTTAAATCAGACTAGAGTCTAATTCAAACTTTTGACGTACCCCCTTCTGTAAAACTGCAAACAGGATTAGAAAAAGACTAATAAAATTCAAAAGTCAACAATCATGGGGACCGAAGAAAATACCCATGGAGATTTTGAGGTACTTATCTACCCTCTAATTTTAATTTCCTCTAAAAAAAATTAATTTTTGTTTATATTTTTAAGTAGGTTATTTTACGACGCTTTATCAACATCTAAGGCTATTTAGCGTCTGAATGGGATGAAGGTGATAATGCCGGTGAAATGAGTCCGGGATCTAGCACCGAAAGTTACCCAGCATTTCTTCACATTGGGTTGAGGGAGTACCCCGGAAAAACCTCAACCGGTAACTTACCCCAACTGGGAATCGAACCCGGGCCTCCTGGTTTCGCGGCCAGACGCGCTAGCCATTGCTCCACAAGTGTGGACTTTTATTTTTATACCATCAGAAAATTTGAACTTACTGATTCTCAAAAATATATCAGTTTTATCTTTATGATGCTCGGTTAATTAATTTGCTGAGTTTTCATTGACCGGAAACGTCCTGACTTTAAACCGGAAGTGTTGTTCTGCAAGTGAGAATCCGTAACAGTCTGTCAGTTTTGTATATATTCGAATTTGGCACTAGAGTTTATTAATTTTCATACAGTCAGGGAGCTGTATGTAGGTTTTATAATTTTTCGTACCCTCAGGATGTAGACGAGTTCACTTAGAATTGACATATTTTCATAATTCTTGCACCTAAATGAAGCTGATTCTTGTAGCTAAGTGCCAAACTACAAATAGTGTCCTGTTCTACTGCTTAAGAAAATTAATTTAAAACTCCAGATACTTAATTTTTTATTTTTATGTACTAAATTTAAAAAAAATTAAATCACATTTTTGTTTAAAAGGACCAGACATGGGGAAAACTTTTGTCACAGCTTATCCTGTGTTCTTTTAAAAGTAAGACAGTGAAATTTTGTTCTAACATAAAAACTGTGGGTCAAGGACTTAAACAAACAAATCTCAGGTTTCGCTTTAAAAATTGTTCTCCCCCCCCCCCCCGCCGCTCCAAAATATTTGAGAAGTTTATTTTGTGTGAAAATCATTAATTTTGTGCCAAGTAATCAGAGAAAAAATAATTTAGAACATTATGAAATATACAGAAACATTAAAACACACCCTAATCAGATTCTCAACACACAGATAAATTTCAGAACACACACACTATTTGACACAATTCTTCATCACACGAACGCACTCACCCAACAGGCAGGGAAATTGAGATGGCGGCCAGGCATACAAGGCTCTGAGGATGGTTTCAAGTAGCACCGAAACAGCTGTAAGCCGCACATGCTTACATAATTAACACGAGTAAGATCGCCATTTAATCAATTATTTATTGTTAATACGTACTTTAATAGAATTTGGGCCAGCATGTTAGGACCCTTAAAGGACAACCAAATTGGTCATCATGAAGAGTCTAGCGGAGGGCGGTTAAATTTGTTAAAAGATATGGCGAGAATATTATTAGAGAATAATAATAATAATAATAATAATAATAATAATAATAATACTTCGTGGAATTGCCACGAGAATCGTAATGTTTACAGCGCCGCAGTATAGACTGTATGAGAAGGGGACATGCAACGGATGGAGTATACCTCCGATGTAAACATTGAGCAGTATACTGCGATTACAATAAAACCTGTATCCTGCATTCAAGAAATATAATGAATAATCATTGAAGTAGGAAATTTCTGAACATGTAAATACACACTTATTTTATAGTGAGATATATTAACTCTTAAAATTTAATGTAAGATACTCACATCATTCTTGAATATGTGCATTGCAGTGAAGAGTTAAATACATTTTGAGCGACTGCAAAGTGAACCTCCTCCGATGGTCACTTAAACAGTTTTTATATTGGAAAAATGTACGTTCAACGTTACACGATGTAATAGGTGCATATTTCAAGAACGGAAAGTCACTACTATTTAATACACCAATTTCAGACGTCTTGTCGTGACCTGATGGTACATCATTTATAATACGAGGTTGAAAATAGGCAGAATTTTTTAGTAATAACGTTTCTCAACTTACATTTCACTTTTTCTGAAATTAGTGAACTGTTATTTTGGATAACGGTTTGTGAAACTTTATCCACTATATTAAGGGCTACTGAGGGTTATAGTTTAGACGATTCTAACAGGGTGATGATTTTGGATACGATTTTAAAATTAGAATAAATTAACAGAATATCTTCCAATAGCTGTTCAGAAGGCAAAGATTTTAAAGCTGCAACAGCGGAACTGTCTGTGGTATCCAATGCATCAATTACCTTCATTATTTTTCCGTAATTTTCTGCGTAATAATTAATAGTATTCAACCACGTTTCCGAACGGGTCAAGACTGGCTGCGGGGGTAAGGGTAATCCAGGGACAATTGTTTAGAACAGGAACACTCTCATTATAGTATGTTTGATTGAATTCTTGTCTGCACTGTACAAATGTTAAGCTTTGACTATTCCAACCACAGTAATGCAAAAACAAGTGCTTACATAGGTATACATTACCTGTAGCTGCTTCGTCTATTTGGACCGGTCTCAAATGTTAACCTGAACTGCTGCTACTACGAGACCGGGAGGTCGCTCACCATCTCTATACTACCGTACATCGGTAACCTGATTGCATGCTGCGTGTGGCAATTCAACGAAGTCTAGTAATAATAATAATAATAATCATCATCATCATCATCATCTTTTCAAGTAGTAGGCCTAGTGGCCAGTTACAGTCTCCAGTCATCTCTTGTGAGGTCTTGAATAAATCTTTTCCCTCGTTGTGTTTAGTAAAGGATCTGTCTAGGTAGTCTGGTACGCTCCATTCTTTGTCCATACTGAAGATTGTGTTGTCTGTATTATTGCAGACATTGTACACTAGGTGTTATTTCTAATTCGTCTAGAATATCAGTGTTCCTCTTGTGATCCAGAAGACTATAGCCAGCAATTCTTCATAAAAATTTCATTTCTGCAGCTGCCATTCCTCGGTCATCTTGGAGTAGAACAGTCCAGGCTTTACTGCTATAGCTGAGAACTGATCGTTCCAAAATTTTATACATTTTAAGTCTTGTATATTTTTGGACTTACGCGACTGGAAAGACTTGCTTAATGATTCTAAAAAACGTATTATAATTTTGGATTTTATTAGAAATGTCACACTCTTCAAGGTACCGTATGTTAATGTGTAACCTAAATACCTGAAGGAGTTGACCTGCTCCTGTATAAAATTACCTATTTTAATGTCACAGTCTAGTATATACAGCCACGAAGCTTGAGGTGATGAGAGTACTAGGAACAATAGACTATGGCAGTACTATTTCGCATTGTCTGTGATGAGGCGATAGTAGCGATCCTAGTGGTTAGCAACTATCTATGGATGCATACTCCCTACGTATTGAGTTTCGTGACTGTGTACCTATACTAGACTATGGTAATGTCAAATAAGGCTTGAGATTTGCCGATAAATCCACGAGCGAACCGAGTGGATTTGTTTGGGAAATCTCAGATCTCGAGTGACGTTTATTAGGTCTAATTCAGGAATGAAATAAAAATGTAAATTTATATATCCCTTAAATTCGCTCACAGAATGTTAACCCTTAACTTCGGGAAATATCTTACAGGATAAGACAAGTTAATAGGCTATATGCTGTAACATTAATAGAACAATAGAAAAAAATTGGTAGGAAAGCTATAATTTGACAATATTGTACGACATATAAAATATGGACATTGCGATAGTTGCAAATCAAGATTTCAGGTATAACTCCCTGTAAAGTTGATTTGAATAATTTCGAGGGAAAAATTGTTCCGGAGCCGGGTATCGAACGCTCTACCATTGAGCTACTCGGGAACTCTAACCGACACCGACACAACAATTTAAGTCACACGGAGTTAGTGTGCACTCGAAGTTGGTTGCTTGACGGTTGTCAGCCCACTTTGAGGTCTGTGGATATAGAGGGAAAAATTGTGTCGGTGTCGGTTAGAGTTCCCGAGTAGCTCAATGGTAGAGCGTTGGTACGTTAAACCAAAGGTCCCGGGTTCGATACCCGGCTCCGGAACAATTTTTCCCTCCAAATTATTCATTGCGATAGTTGTTTTCTTTACAATCCGACACGGTTTAATAAACTAGTGTGAGGAAGTTTTTCCAATTTAATTTGGGTTAATAGTCTTTTCCTTTGCAAATCATTTATCAGCATATCAATAACAACCTCATAAACTTACTTACAAAAACACTCCCATAATAATATACACTTATGAAAAAAAATAAATAAAAAATTATTTGATTAACAATATTTTCAGTGTTACAATTACACATATATAAACACTAAATGTAAACATTTACATAGAGATAAAAATTTTACAGGAGAAAAAGTTCGTCCAAAGGGCTGGACTCTGGAAGAGTACCCAAAACGCTCATTGCATTTCCGCGTTGAATAGCAATACTTAATCGTTGACGCAAATAAGTAGTGCAACGGCGATCACCAGTAATGGAGATCAAAATTTGGTCGATTTGAGATACCAAAACTTTAGCGTCATGACTCCAAGGACCGAAGGTCTCCACAGCAAATGGGACAAAGATATAATTGTCTAAAAGATGAGCATATTTATTGACTTTCTTCTTCACGGCTAATTCAGCAGCAGATGCTGCGCGTCTGGAGGTATTCGGCAAGTGAGATGGAGCTAGAGTGTCAACGCAAGTGGAGTCCCAAATTAAAGATTTTCCTCTAGACCATGGAATTAAGGTGAGACCATCGGGTCGTTTACCATCCGCGCGACTAATACCTGGTGGTTCCAAAAGAGACGGGATGCCACAAGAAGTCAGAGATCTTTTAATGATGTCATTGAGTGATGTATGTCTGGGAATGCGACCCTTGCTCCTCGCAAAGCTGAGTGCATGATGACCGTAAATATCGGCAATTCCCGCGAAAATACATTGGTGTGGCTGTGGTCTTTTACTTGGGATGGGCCGTATATTATGCTACTGACATTTTAAAACAATATGATACGACATTCCAAGATAATACAAATATTTGTTTAAATATCTTAAAGAAATCCATAGGCATTTTACATAATCATTTATATAATGTTTAATTTTTTTTAACTTTCTAAATTGAATATTGCACTATGATTACTACCTACTGTATTGATTTTTCTCTCTATTCCATATAAGCATTTTTTAATTGTTTTCCGGACCTCTATAGTCACCTGTTATGGCAGGCGGATGTACAGTATCTATACTAATAATAAATCTGTAGCCGAAATTGTTCTGGTAATTTTCGATTTTCCAAAAATAATTGGTCCTAACATATATAATTAACCATACTGAAACCGAAAATCGCTTTTTTGAAATTTTTGTTTGTATGTCTATCTGTACGTTTGTTACCTTTTCACGCGATAATGGCTGAACGGATTTCGATGAAAATTGGAATATAAATTAAGTTCGTTGTAACGTAGATTATAGACTATAAGGCATTCAAAATACTTTATTTAAAAGGGGGGTTATAAGGGGGCCTGAATTAAATAAATCGAAATATCTCGCTTATTATTGATTTTTGTGAAATATGTTACATAACAAAAGTTTCTTTAAAAATGATTTCTGATAAGTTTTGTTCTCTGAAAAATTTTGATAGGACTCATATTTAATGAGATAAATGAGTTTTAAAATTAAAATAACTGCCATCTAAGGCGGCGTATTGAAATAAAAAACAAATGACTTCGTCTATAAGGGGCCTTGGACACAACAATCGAAAGTTATGAAACATAGCCTACAGACAATGTTTCTGTGCTTGTGTGAAGTAATATCAGAAGCTAAATTAACCGATTTGTATAATTAATTATTAGTTCATCACTGGAAAGTGTAGTTTCTCTGGATGGACATAATGCTATAATGTTATTACAGTAACTTGTGAGTGAATTGAGGACAGGTAGGATTAAAATAGCTTCTTATTCACAGAAAACTTGATAGGTTATTCTGTATATTCATTTCCTGTATTTCTTATAATAATGTTTATGAACATATTCAATTTTTATCTCAGAGAATTAACGAACAACGAGAGTGTACTGATTTAGTATGCAGTAATAGTAAGTTAGCGTAGTAATCCATTATTTTATAATTCAAATTTTAACTATGCTCAATTGAATCGTGTTAAAATACATAAAATACATATGCAATAAATGCAATCCAAAAAAATTGGGTAATGAGCCAAGCAGATTATGTTGCGCTGTTGTAAAAGTTGTTCCTCCTGAGATTCAAGAGCTCCCACAACAAATTAAAAACTTTCTAATTCGAGTACATCCGTTATCAACACACTTTTTCATAATATAATATAATATAAACATAATAATAAATCTGTAGCCAAAATTTTTCTGTTAATTTTCGCTTTTCGTAATAACAATTAAGAAACATGTTAAAGGAATTGTCATTGCGCCAAATGAGTGGTCTCTGGATCAAAATAATCGCATTTTATTATTTTAGATACAATTTAAATTAAGTAACATATTAAACGATTTATCCTTCTATCAAACACGAATGTTCCCTGGATCAAATGTCCTATTTTAATTATGTAATTACTTTATATTTATTTCTAACGGGTGCAGCGGAGCACACGGGCACGGCTAGTAAATAAATAAATATGAATGCTTAATCTATTCAGGTATTCTGAAGTCGAAATAGATGAATGACGATTATTGCAATATAGAGATTGAAATTTATTCAGTAATGCCAATTGAGAAAAGCGAAATAGAGGTTTGAATGTTAATTATATGTACTGCGCTTTTCTCTTGTTATTATAACAGAAATATGTTTTCATTATCTGAAGTCATCATTTAATTTAAAAATTTTATAATATAATTACAAATAACCGGATTAATACATTAATTAAACTAACAATTGATATGGAGTGCCACTTTCTTTAGATACAATGGACATGGAATTAGAAGATGAAGATTACGTAGATGTGGAAGTAGGATTTCGCACTTTATTTAGTACAAAGGATCCATGCTTGTGATTTACGTGGAAATAGTTGGCGACACCGACTAAACAAAAGAATGACCATCCGATAAATTGATAGTGATAAATCGAACTACAGAAATTTTCGCGATGTATGACTGTGGAAATATATTGAAAAGTGATGAAGAATCGGTGCAGCGGAGATAAATTCTCTCCGGCACACAGTGGTCTAGAATGCAAATTTAGCGGGACATATTAATAACTTTTCAATTACCTAACAGATTTTCATGAAATTTTACACAGTTGTTACAGGTAACATATATGTTTTGTATGCAAGCTCTCGTTACGTTGGTATTAGGGGAACTACCCCTTATATAGGGGGGCGCATTTATACAAAATTAGAAACTTTCCTCCTATCTGACAGATTTTTATGAAATTTTACAAAGCAGTTACAAGTTGCATGTATGTTTTGTATACAAGCTCTGATTGCGTTCGTATAAGGGGAACTACCTCTTATGGGGGGCGCAATTAGACAAAATTAGTAACTTTTCTCCTATTTAACAGATTTTTATGAAATTTTACAAAGCAGTTACAGGTAGCATATATGTTTTGTATACAAGTTTTCTCGTTACGTTGGTATAAGGGGAACCACCCCTTATAGTGGGGGTGCGATTAGACAAAATTAGTAACTTTTCTCCTATTTAACAGATTTTTATGAAATTTTACAAAGCAGTTACAGGTAGCATATATTTTTGCATACAAGTTTTCTCGTTACGTTGGTATAAGGGGAACCACCCCTTATAGTGGGGGCGCGATTAGACAAAATTAGTAACTTTTCTCCTATTAAACAGATTTTTATGAAATTTTACAAAGTAGTTACAGGTAGCATGTATGTTTTGTATACAAGTTCTCGTTACTTTGGTATAAGTTGAACCACCCCTTATAGTGGGGCGCAATTAGACAATATAGTATATTTTCTCCTATTTAACAGATTTTTATGAAATTTTACAAAGTAGTTACAGGTAGCATGTATGTTTTGTATACAAGCTCTCATTACGTTGGTCTAAGTGTAACTACCCCTTATAGGGGGGCGCAATTAGACAAAATTAGTAACTCTTCTCCTACTTAACAGATTTTTATGAAATTTTACAAAGTAGTTACAGGTAGCATGATGTTTTGTATACAAGCTCTCATTACATTGGTCTAAATGTAACTACCCCTTATAGGGGGGGCGCAATTAGACAAAATTAGTAACTTTTCTCCTATTTAACAGATTTTTATGAAATTTTACAAAGTAGTTACAAGTAGCATGTATGTTTTGTATACAAGTTCTCGTTACTTAGGTATAAGTTGAACCACCCCTTATAGTGGGGCGCAATTAGACAAAATAGTATATTTTCTCCTATTTAATAGATTTTATGAAATTTTACAAAGTAGTTACAGGTAGCATGTATGCTTTGTATACAAACTCTCATTACGTTGGTCTAAGTGTAACTACCCCTTATAGGGGGGCGCAATTAGACAAAATTAGTAACCTTTCTCCTATTTAACAGATTTTTATAAAATTTTACAAAGTAGTTACAAGTAGCATGTATGTTTTGTATAGAAGCTCTCATTTTGTTGGTCTAAGTGTAACTACCCCTTATAGCTGGGCGCAATTAGACAAAATTAGTAACTTTTCTCCTATTTAACATATTTTTATGAAATTTTACAAAGCAATTACAGGTAGAATGTATGTTTTGTATACAAGCCCTCATTACGTTGGTCTAAGTGTAACTACCTCTTATAGGGGGGCGCAATTAGACAAAATTAGTAACCTTTCTCCTATTTAACAGATTTTTATGAAATTTTACAAAGTAGTCACAGATAGCATGTGTGTTTTTGTATACAAGCTCTCATTACGTTGGTCTAAGTGTAACTACCCCTTATAGGGGGCGCAATTAGACAAAATTAGTAACCTTTCTCCTATTTAACAGATTTTTATGAAATTTTACAAAGTAGTCACAGATAGCATGTGTGTTTTTGTATACAAGCTCTCATTACGTTGGTCTAAGTGTAACTACCCCTTATAGGGGGCGCAATTAGACAAAATTAGTAACTTTTCTCCTATTTAACAGATTTTTATGAACTTTTACAAAGTAGTTACGGGTAGCATGTATGTTTTTGTATACAAGCTCTCATTACGTTGGTCTATGTGTAACTACCCCTTATAGATTAGATTTATTTATTTAACCTGGTAGAGATAAGGCCGTCAGGCCTTCTCTGGCGAAATTAGACAAAATTAGTATCTTTTCAACTATTTAACAGATTTTTATGAAATTTTACAAAGTAGTTACAGGTAGCATGTATGTTTTGTATACAAGCTCTCATTACGTTGGTCTAAGTGTGACTACCCCTTATAGGACTGTTTCTTAGAGATTGCAATGATGTTAGGTTTTTTCGTTTTACTCCTATCACGTCATGCGAGTTACAAATTTTTTGTGTATAAACTCTGTTTACGTTGGTATGAGCAGAAGTGCCCCTTACAGGAGGATGCATTTAGACAAAATCTTATGGGGGGGGGAATGTAACATTTTAGATACTATTGCAGCTTTTGGACACTCGGGAAGCTTATTTGGTACATAATTAACAAGCTGTCATATTCAATTCACTGAATTATACTGCGGAAGCAGATTCGGTTCACAGATATTGAAATAACTGCAGCCGAGAAAAATTGCACTACTGCACCTCGAAAGAATAGTGCTCATAAATTATTACTTCCGCAAATCTGCGCAACTTAAGACTACATTTAAAATAGAGGTAAAGAGTGGAGGAAGTGAAAAAAAATCATTTTTGGAAGAACCAAAGGTTTTTTTTTCTCTACCTTAGCAAAGTCTGCACTCAATGGTTATATTAATATTTTGTCCCGTGGCCATTCATGCTAATTTGACATGCTATAATAACATTAAATGTAACACAAACAAACAGTGTTACATACCTAAAGAACTACTTGATATGTTGATACCAAATATGAATGGAATCGACCACTTACAACATAGTTACTGCACAAGGAAAACGGTAGACTCGCGGCGCTTGCAGAGTAAGAATGCAGGGTGGCGAAATGTGGCATGTTACCGGCTTCTTATCTCGCTATGCAGCCACCTCCGCTGATTAAGATTATCAATTCAGTGTTACTCAGTTATATAGGAAAAATAATTTAAGGGTTTAATATCATTTTTTTACATGTCATTTTTCTCCAGTTGTCCTCCACTTATGGATTTTATACCACTGTGCGGCACCGGGATTCGATCACGGGGTTTCAGCTCTACGTGCTGACGCTCTATCCACTAAACAACACCGGATTCCAATTCCGATGCCGGATTGAATCCTCTCAGTTTAAACTCCACCTCCTAGTCTTCCCTATAGTGGGCAACCCTCATGGACATTGTCACAGATATGTGACCGTGGCACAATGTGCAACATACTAATCTGCAGAGATGCACTCAATATGAGTGACTAAGTGGCCGGGATCCGACGGAATGAGCGCCGTCCTAAATCACTAAATGATTAATGACTATATACGCATATCATATTATTGCGAAATACCGAAGTACATATTTCCTGCACGGAAATGTCAAACGCCCTTCGGCACATCGCAATAATATTGAAAAGTGTTATTTCTTGAAATTATTTGTTCTAATTCGTAGCGGGAGAGTGAGCACAAACTCTTGAAGTATTGAAGCCAGATACTCGTATTTCTGCCAATGATATGAATTTCTAATTTTTTGTCTTGTTTCGTGACCTAAATTTCGTAAAATTGTATAAGGTTTTGGATTAGCTTTAGTTAAATCTCATTCAAACTTTAGCAGAAAATTTTCCCAATTATTTCTATGTTTCTTACGGGTTTATCTTTTTGCTCTGGCTGTTTTGCTGTTGTGATAAGCGCCTACATACTGTAGGAACATAATTGGTATGATAATAATTGGTATGATTGTAATTGGAATGATTATAATTGATATGATTATAATTAATGTTTAGAGTGACATTATTAATACCGCAAATCTAAAAAAATGTATTCCATCCTCATAACTAGGCTTCGAGACTTCAAACCCAATAGAGCAGTTCAGTGGGAAATCCGCATAACGGCGTATTGAGTATAGTGGTAAAGCGTAGAGTGGGTGGGGGTACTGTAGAATGAATGCCAACAAATACGCAAAGGAAAACGCTCTGGATTTGAAGGTTCTGACGAATAATTTGGTTTTCATACAAACCTATTTTCAAACTGTGTCTGGAACTATTACACGGTTAGAAAAGTCAGAGCAAGAGATGCCGGAAGCCCTCAAATTAGTTGAGTAACTGACACAAAGAATTAATGAGACACTAAATACGCCAGTTACTGCACGTGTAAAACAGAAGTGGAAATCAATTTATGTAAAAATAACGGATATGGAACGTTGTTTGATATAAGCAGCAAATTAGTGGACATAGAGTCACCCGAGAATAAAGTGACTGTTTCTTAGAGACTGCAATGATGTTAGGTTTTTCCGCTTTGTTCCTATCACATCATGAGACGTAGAGCGCAGTTTTCCCTGTAGAAACTGTGTTTGGCAGATAACCGAAAAAGATTTACGTTTGAGACACTGAGAATGTATCGTGTAGTACATTGCAATTCGGTACTGTAACTGCACTTCCTAAAGACGACCAATAGGATAAATGAAGAACTTAAAATGGCTACATGTTTATTTCCACCATCAACACTGTGTATAATTAAACATAAATGCTTATGAAGGACAGGAGAATAAATGCTTTTCAAATTCTTTCGATATTATCATTGTGTAATGTATATTTACTTTCAGAATATACATATGTGTGTTCCCCCATACTACCGTACTCTACTCTAAATAGCAACGTTGTTACCTCAACAAATCTCTACCCTTCACTACCTGCAGCGAGTCAACAACCTATAGTACATGCACAGTGAACTTATTGTATCGAGTCCTAAGTCTCGAAGCCTACTCATAACTCGTGCAGACTTTGACCTGAAATTGATAATTTGAGTCGTGTATGTACTGGGGTTAATGACTAAAGGATTATCTGTCAAAGTCCAAAGTCAGGTCATCGCACTGGCCACGGCGTGGGTACGCCATCGAATAGACGCGAATCACGCGGACTTCAAAGGTCACTGTAGCGTCACTGGCGCGAGCCGATAAAACGGCACGGCGATGGTTGAGAAACATCATCCTCATTATTGTTATTATTATTATTATTATTATTATTATTATTATTATTATTATTATTATTATTATTATTCTGCAGTCAGCAGAACCGCTGGGGAAGGCGATGAGTGGTCCACGTGGCAGTGAGTAATCATCACAATCTTCATTTCATCAGTTGTACTACGCCTTGTATTTCATGATTCATTAATAGACTTAATTATTGGCAGCCCTTGGTTGTTTAAAGGACTTAGGTTTGTTACTAACCCATCTACAACTCACTCCAATAGAAGTTATTCCAAAAAACGTCTTCACACTGTTAGGCTATACTCGATTTTGTCTTCGAGTTTCGACTTGCAATGTATTTCTTAAAATCATTTCTCTTATCTACAATAATTGCAGAATTAGAATGTAAATGATTAGAAACTAGGTAAAGGCGAGCTAGGGGCCTATATGATCCAAATAGCATGGGCAGAAATACCATTACGAATTTAAAAGTCATTGTATTGTGACAGCGACGTGAGATTGGAACTCACGGCCAGCAGAAGGAATTGCAAAGTCGGCCGTGTTTTGGGCGGGTTGCGCGCGCATCTGCCTCCGGGGCATGTGCTACGCGCGATGAAGGAGGGGAGCAGCAGCGTGCGAGATTATTCGAGAATGCCATCCTGACATCCGTGGAAATCTTCTAGGCATCTATCGATTATTCGAGATCGCCAACTATCCAGAACTCGTACTTTCTCGCAACTATTGTTTGGTTATAAAAGAGAAGACTCAAGCAACAGTCATTCAGTCAGTGGACAGCAAGCCAGTCTTGTGTACCGGAGTTCGACTTGAGTGTGTGTCCGCAACAGTGTGAGCATCCGAAGACCTGAGTTCGAGTGCAGTGGACCGCAGTTGGAGGGACCTGAGTTCGAGTACAGTGGACTGTCTCTGAAGGTCTGTGATTCGAGATACTGTGAACTCGAGTGACTGAGCTAGAAGAACTGTGAACTGAGAACTGACAGTTATGATTTGTAAATAGTGCTTTGTGAACATTAGTTAAAATTCAGTTCATTGTTGTTCTCAATATTCCAAGTAAATTGTCATTGACGTCTGTGGAGTGCAATAACGAATACTGTGTTACTGTGTGGAGAGCAAATCCCGTTGTTGACGGGAGCAGAATTAAATTGTAAAAAGTGAAGAGTAATTGTTGTGTTGGAATAATAAACTACATTGTTGTTCAGTATAAAAAAAATTTACAGTATTATTATTGTTGAGTGATCATGAATTTAAAATTTAAAAAGCATTATTCGTACACAGGAGGGGCAGAATGAATGCAAAATATCCATACAAGGATTTGTTCCATTTGATTTTAGTTCCAAGTTGTAGTCATGTTTGTACGTCAAATAATGTGGAGCTGCTTACCATTACGGAGAGTGATCAAAATCGTCGCCTTCAGCTTGAATGCAAGTCTGCAATCGTCGTGTTCGTCGGGTGAATCGGTAGCCGTCTTGGATACGCTGACGAGTCATTTAAATATTGGGAAAGGGTTGCGAATAATAATTGCAGTATAAAAGTCCAATTAAATTAGGACTGGTGAACGCGCAGGCCAGCCATAGTACGTCTAGTAAACACATCGAGAAATAGCGCGTGTGTACAGTTCATTGGGCTTAACCTAGTAAAAAGACATATGGGACAAAGGAAATGTGTAGGGGAGAGTCGGGTAGTATCGGACATCGGGTAATATCGGACAGTGAGTTTCTTTCATCTACCACACGATGATAGTACCTGATTGACATGGTTATGTTTCAGTAATGTCGCATAGAGAAACGTAACCATGTCATTCAGGTACTACCATATGGTGGTAGATGAAAAAAACGCACCGTCCGATACTACCCGATGTCCGATACTACCCGACTCTCCCCTATATGAACTTTTTTTTCCTATGTTTTGTGTATACAGTTCACTGAAAAAAAAGAGTTCCAATATAATAATAATAATAATAATAATAATAATAATAATAATAATAATTTATTTTAGCTGGCAGAGTTAAGGCCGTAAGGCCTTCTCTTCCACTCAACCAGCAAAAAGAGTATATACATATGCATGAACTTACAAAGAATTCAACAATTTGATTTAGATGAGAGTTACATGTATACAAGAGTTATTTACGAATTAAACAACAAAATACTATGAGCTATTAATTAAACACTGAAATAAACTGGTAGCAGAATTAAACTAAAATACATAGAATGTTAATATATTTCAAATAATATTAGATAATAGAAAGAGATTATTATGAGACAATTTTGAAAATACAGCACAATCAGGATGATGTCTAAAAGAAAGAAGTAACAATGTAGTCAGTGATAGTTTAAATCAGTATGATTGAAGTGAAATGCTAATAAGGTTATCTTTTAAGTTGTTCTTAAAGGTGTTTATTGTCTTGCAGCCCCTAATACTTTGTGACAAGGAATTCCATTGACGCGAGGTGGATACTGTAAAAGATGATGAATAACAAGATGTTCTATGAAGAGGTATACTTAGCGTGCCACAGATAAGTGATCTGGTATTTACGCCGTGGTTAGAGCATAGATAAGAGAAACGAGACGAAAGGTAATTTGGTGTTAAGGTGTGCAGTATTCGAAAGAGTAAAGACAAAGAAAGTAAAGTTCTGCGTTCTTTAAGTCGGAGCCACGAGAGACTTGCGAAGGACGGTAATATGTGGTCATATCGTCGGATGTTGCACACGTATCTGACGCACATATTCTGAGCTCGCTGTAACTTGACTGACAGTTCAGAACTTAGATCACTTAACAAAACGTCACAATAATCGAAGTGCGGCGTTACTAGGGTTTGTACTAGGGTAAGTTTTAGTTGCTGGGGCAAGAAGTTTCTCAAGCGACTGAAAGAGTGAATGGAGGAACAGATTTTTTTTTATCGTTTCTTTAACTTGAAAATTCCAACTTAGAATATTATCAAAAAAGAAGCCAAGATTTTTTACGACAGATGAATAAGGGATGAACCTATATGGTTAGGAAAATTGTGTAGAATATTCCTAGAGATACGGGAACACAATGTTTGATTACGGCCATCCCCACTCAGTGCCACTGTCCTAGTTGCATCCACTGAATTTAGGATTTTGATCGATGTTTTAAGAAGAACAAAAAGTGATAAAATGAAGAGACTTAAAAAAAAACTAGAATTAGAAAATCCCTTCTTTGAATTTCAGTGAAGTTCGAAGCGCCTAATTAGTCAAATGCACTCTTTCTCACCTCCACGCTGGTGCTCTCTGAGATCTTTTAAGATACGAAAGAGAGAGTGGTGTGCGGAAAGCAACGAGAAGCTACCGAATTAACCTTTCCCAAGAAAAACTGCAAATATGGCATGATGAGTCTTTCCACTGGATCAGGAAGAAGAAATGATATTGGCTGTGTCACTGTCTGAGAAGAAACTGCCTACTGAAGGATGCAATGGAGAACGGGAGAAAAGTTCGGGGCAGATATCAAATGATAGACGACATTACGATACATGGATCATATGTGGAGACAAAGAGGAATGCAGAAAATAGAAAACATTGGAGAAAGCTGGGTTTGCAGTTAAATACCTGCTATTGGGCAGAACATCATGAATGAATGAATGAATGAATGAATGAATGAGTGAGTGAGTGAGTGAGTGAGTGAATGAATGAATGAATGATGAGTGAATGAATGAATGATGAATGAATGAGGGAGTGAGTGAGTGAATGAATGAATGAGTGAATGATTGAATGGAATTGAAAATGATGAAGAATAAAATGAAGTATATATTATTATAATGTACCGAAGCACATATGATATTTCCATGCAGATATTCTGCGTCATCATACGATGAAAGAGTAATGGAACGGAGAAAAATTCTCTCCGGCACCGGGATTTGAACCCGGGTTTTCAGCTCTACGTGCTTCGTGATTTAAGACGGCGCTTATTCCGTCGGATCCAAGCCAATTAGTTACTTATAACGAGTGCACCTCAGCACATGTGTGTGGACTTCAGTCCTACGTTCATAGACATTTATGACGTAGTGTAGAGGGCTGCCACTACAGGGAACCCAAGAGTTGGAACTTAATCTGAGAGGATTCTGTCCGACACCGGGATGGGTATCCGGTGTGGCTTAATGGATAAAGCATCAGCACGTAGAGCTGAAAACCCAGGTTCAAATCCCGGTGCCGGAGAGAATTTTTCTCCGTTCCATTACTCTTTCATCGTATAAAATTAAGAGTTACAGTAAAGAAAAATAGCAAAATTTTCTCCTTTTCACGCTTGATAAAAGTGTCTTATTGGATGTTGAAGGAAAAGAGCATTGGCGGCAAATGTTTACGAGGTGGGAGATTCTAAAAAATAATTATTGTAGAAAAACTGATTATTATTCTAGCTTGCTCCTTTATTTCAGACAAATAATTAGGCGTAAGTGAATTGATTAACAAAATTTGGCACATCTCAAAACTTTATGTGGTGCTATCTTTTTTGCCGGAGATCATAGATCTCAAGTTTCTAGCCTGGAAGTTTGTGAAAATCTCGCCGAATAGGCCTCACGTATGTTATTATCTAACGTAGCAATTTATACTTCAACGACATATTACCATCTGTCAACGTCGTTCATGGTCCCACGATATAAGGTCAACCTTGGAAACGACCAAACAGTGTTGAGATAAAATTTAAAGTTTGACGTCAATTATTCTTTTTAACAGATTTTAACCAAACCACAAATGACGGATAATGTGTAAAGCGCAAACACGAACATTAAAATATTTTTGCACGTTCATGTCACGTGAACTTCAAGATACTGTATTAAACTTGCTGCAAATGATGTAAAATTGCGTGACTTTTGCAAATTCTTTACAAAAGTTAATTGTGTCTCAGCAGGGTTTGTTTAGATTTCACACATCTTCAACATTCTCTATTTCGTGAGGTAGGGGACTAGACCGTTATCTCTGACATTTAGTAAATTGTTCAGGAGAGCAGTTTAAAGTTTTGGACTGAATATAGGATTAGGTGTGTATGATAATGCTTAATAAAATATCACAAATTATACGTTTTTGGACTGAATATAGGATTAGGTACTTTTGTGATAGTACTTAACAAAATATCACAAATTCAGCTATATGGTTGAAGGTGAAACCACTAAGGTTTCCTATGTCTGGAAACACGTAAATGTGTACGGGGAAATCTCGTGTTATTTCACTACTTAAAAAATTCTCTTCAGATTTGCTTCTGTTAATTTTCTTCACAACATTACCAAATAAATAAAAGAATGAAAATAATTAAATGGATAAATAAGTGAATAGATATATGAATGGACAAATAAATAAATGAATAAATAACTAATATATAAATAAAAACTTTAATGATGTCTCTTTTTTATTAGTTTCTGAAGAAAAGCTTACCGGGACATAGTAATTAACATTAATTTCATCTTCTGAAACTGGAAAAACTTTCTGAAATAATTTTGAACACTCGTTAAGTTTTTTTTTTACGATATTTCCCCAACCATAAGGCCAATGTCAGGTAGTCTATGGCGAATCCTCGACATCATCTCTCTTAAAATCCTTTCGCTATCATCAATTCCATCGGCACTAATGATCGAGTAGTTGACACAACATCGTTAAATAACCAACAAAAAATGACTTTTGCTCTTTATATTGTATCACGGTTAGGTTTATAGTACAACTTCTTATGAGAATCCGATTTATACTTTCGAGGCATCTTGTTGTTGTGCTGATCCTACTCAATCTTAAGTCTGAAAAAGTAGACACGAAAACATGAGCTGTAATTAAAAAAAGTCAAAATAAAAATTACAACATAAATGAACACAGAACATAAACGTCAATCACATATTAAAAATACTTTAATATTTTAAAAAATAAATAGTGCTACTACATACAAAGATTTTAATACTCACATTTTTCCACAAATCACAGAGCCTTTATTGAAATGGCGGTCATGTGCACTACTGATGACATAAAAGTGTGAAAATAAAATGGAAATGCCCACTAAAATAATATAGTAAGCCATGACTGTCTGCCCGCCAAATTGCAGTTTATAATAAACTCTTTAAGCCAATAATTAAGTTTTGATCCTATTCCCCTACTGATCCTATTCACCACATTTTACAATACCTACTCCTTCTGTAAGTTCCTCAAGGTTATTGGAGACATCTTATTCACTAAAGAGTAAAAAATCATGTAATTTCTTACAGAACCTATTGCAAGCATTTCTGTCTATTATACCACATTAAATATCGGAAATGTATCCTTCGAAGAGGTGAAAAAATTCATATATCTTGGAGCAACAGTAACATATACAGGGACATAATTTTATTTTTACTTTCATTTTTATTGTACCTGCATTTCTGAATGTACTTCACTCTCACCCCTTCACTAATGTCCTTGCTCCCGTCAGACACGCAAACTTACGGCCGCTGTTGCATTCGAAGTCTTCAAGCAGTGAAGTAAACACTGCAGTGTATAGTGGGTTTCATAAATATGATTGCGTTTTCTATAGAAGAAAGAACCTATATTATATTCAAGAAACAATAAATTTAATTTCAGAGAATATGCTTCAAAATGTTTTTAATAATATGCGTACTGAATTGAAGCCTGCATTGTAATGAACGGCAACCATTTTCAGCAACTTATTTAAAAATTCAGATTAGCTTTTTTTGAATTGGGTGGCTAGAAGCAAAGGAATGCTAGTGACATTTGTAATAACATGAGTTAAGTGCATCCAGTGTAAGCAAAAGTATCTAAAATTTTAGTGTCAAAGGGATAAATCGCATCACACATTAAAATTTAAATAAAAATTTCACCGATTTTACAGAAGCTTAAGTATTTAAACCTCATTTTCTCAAAAGTAACTTAAGTGCACTTTCAGCCCTTTACTTATGACCCCCTCAATTTAAATCCACTCTCTATATTGTATGTTAACACCAATAGTTAATATGCTAAATAAAGTAGACATTACATAACGAACATAGCCGCCTGAAAAGTTGAGTTTTTGAAAAATAAAAATGTTACTACTCTACTGTATTTTGATAAAATCCGTAAAAGTGATGATCAAACTGAAAATCGTAATATCGTATTTCTCTACAACATAAATGGATACACTACTTTTCTCTCCTCCTATACCTAGTAAAATGATTTGTTTACATATTGCACTAGTAACATCAAACTCCTGTAATGGAAGGGGGCAACAGTGTTTCCGAGTATAGCCAGATTAATGTTAAAAATGTTGGTAAAAGTAAAGCGATGTCCCTGTATAAATGACACTCGGGAGGAAATTGAACGCAAAATAAATATAGAAAATGCGTGTTATTATTCGGTTGAGAAGCTTTTATCTGTCTGTCAAAAAAATCTGAAAGTTGGAAATTATCAAACAGTTATATTACCGGTTGTAATGTATGGTTGTGAAACTTGGACTCTCACTTTGAGAGAGGAACAAAGATTAAGGGTGTTTGAGAATAAGGTGCTTAGGAAAATATTTGGGGCTGAAAGGGATGAAGTTACAGGAGAATGAAGAAAGTTACACAATGCAGAGCTGCACTCATTGTTTTCTTCACCTGACATAATTAGGAACATTAAATCCAAACGTTTGAGATGGGCAGGGCATGTAGCACATATGGGCTAATCCTGAAATGCATATAGAGTGCTAGTTGGGAGACCGGATGGAAAAAGACCTTTGGGGAGGCCGAGACGTAGATGGGAGGATAATATTAAAATGGATTTGAGGGAGTGGGATATGATGATAAAGACTGGATTAATCTTGCACAGGATAGGGACCGATGGCGGGCTTATGTGAGGGCGGTAATGAACCTTCGGGTTCCTTAAAAGCCATTTGTAAGTAAGTAAGGGGAAACCGGGATATAACGTAGGCAAATGGATGACAGTACCTGTGCGAAAATGATTCAATATTGAAAGCTCTTTCGTCATTGGAAATCGCGAACGTATTTTTGGAACGTACTATTTACTATGACCGTAAGGCTACTATGACTGTATATGCGGCTTTGGTTCTGTGTGGAGGACGGTTGAACTTCATTAGTAGAAGGGGTGGGAGTGAAGTATATTAAAAAACTCAGGTACAATAAAAATTGAAGTAAAAATAAAATGATGTCCCTGTATGTGAAATAATGCTTCTTACAGAACCGATTGCAAGTATTTCTACTTATTACGCCGCATTAAATAGACGTTGCCCGAAGTGTTTACAGTCCGCCGCTGTATCACTAGCTGCTCCTGCCGCATAGTTGACCGATTGCTGCTAATTTGTAAAAGTCAGGGAATTCGCGCTATTTCCTACTTGTTACTCTGGTATTTTTCCTCCTCAGCGTTGAAGGAAGAATTTATTTAAATTTATTTTCCACCCATTTCACGCTTCCCTTCGCTTGTGAGTTACTGGTGCCACTTGCTTTAGCGATGATACGACTGAGGGCCCTCTTTCTGCGTGCGCTAATAACTTCTTGATAAGTTACACATGTCATTCCCCCCGACTCAATCGCAAAAGCGACCAAGTCCACTTCTGATACATACCTTCTTAAGAAGTAAAATTTTACCCTGTATGAAATATCACGATATTATCTTTCATTTAATTTAATCCGCAGTGGAGGCAATATGGAATTCGGCCGACATTACGTGACGCTCTTGGAAATGATTTTAATTGTACAAATGCAGTTCTGAGATTTTATCAAATACAGGTTTGGATAAGGTGATTTAGTTTTTTATTGATCCGTTTTACTTACCCTCCGGACCCTTTATATCCGGAGGTTACATTTTTGTTTTATATTTGATTTTACATTGTTGAAATTTCGGACTTTATACACACGAATATTTTATAAAATTTTATGGTTTTAAAATATGATTCACAAGTTATCTCCGGTGGCCTTAGTTTTATTTGTTCGTCTTGAATACCACCTAGTGTGGTAGAATTGCTCACTTTTATGATTCTGTAGAAATCACCTTATGTATACTACATTTGTGTGCCACGTTTTATCGTGACAACCCTTTTTAGTTCTTTTAGCACTCTGATTATTATATTATTTATGTATTTGTTACATTAAGAATTTTAGATAAGGGCGCAAATAGCCATAGTAGCTGACGCGCCCTTCTTGAACCCTACTACTACTAACCCGCAGTAGTTGATGTAGTGGTGTTCTGACTACATTAATGTTGAATATACTGTATAGCAGGAAGTGGATTTGATTTAATATCTTTGGCTGAGTATGCTAGCATTATGTTTCATTCATTCCCTTGGTTTGAATTGTAAATTATTTAAAAAAAAATAGCGTGTACGAGGGCCTTAGACTACTGGGTGTTCAGTACAAAGTGTGTCATGGCTCGCTGTATGCCGCCATATGGTAGTCGACGAGCCTAGAGAATTCAATCTTCCTACACTTCCGCAGAGGTGTCTTACTTATGTGCCAGAGAAGTTGCCTAGCAAGTACGGCGTTCATTCAGAAGGATATTTACCGATACGTACGGTAACGCCTGTAGTGGCAGGAATGTGAACTGTTTGGAAACACGTACTGAGGAGAGTTTTTTTCGTACTGTCGGGATATGGGGAGAGGGTTAAGACGATTACTTACGTATTTGTTGACATTAACTTCGACGGTCAATATGGACACGGAGCATTTGATTTGTGTTGTGAAATGTTTCCGTACGCAACTGATGATAACAAATACCCTGCGTACGACTTGGCCGCGCAAAACACAGTTAGAAAGAGGTTATGGTAGCACACAGACCGTACAGACCGCCATCTGTTGCTACGACGTTCAAGTTATACCGTACACGTTCTCAAGTTCAGATTGAACGCCCTGATTAATAGGCAACTTCTCTGACACAAAAGCTGAAACTCGCTTCAAATTGCTGACTCATCAACAGTGACATCATGACACACTTTGAAATGAACACCCAGTAGAAATGTTTAGCTTAAATGTAGTTCTGTTTATAAGTATGCGTAAGGGTGTAATTATTTGTCTTATTTGAACTGTTGTATCAGTGAAGCGAGGTGAGTCAGTGAAGTTATGGTTTTACAGTGCAGTGAATAGTTCCGATCAGTGATAATTTATAGCGTCAATGAAATGTGTTCTATAGTGTCAGTGAAATGTGTACTAAAGTGTCGGTGAAATGCGTCATAGTGCCACTACAGTGAGTGAGATGAGAGTAAAGTGAAAGACTATTGAAACTTATGTAGGGCCTATACATATGTTGGTTCTGTTGTAAAATTAGGTTATTTTATGTTTTATTATCAATTGTAATTATTGTGTTAAATTGTATTGTGTATTCTTATTGTATTGTGTATTGTATAATTGTATTGTGTATTGTAATTTTATTGTGTATTGTTTATATTGTGTATACCACTGCCACCGGGTGCTTGCCCACTAGCCGTGCAAATAAATACATACATACATTCATAGTGTTCTCCCCAAGGGGAGGTATTTCACTGCAAATCCAGCATTTTTCCAGCCTTTCCTATTTTCTATCTTCCTCTTTGTCTCCTCATATAATCCATATGTCTGAATGTCGTCTATCATTTGATATCTTCTTCTCCCCCGAACTCTTCTCCCGTTCACGATTCCTTCCAGTTCATCCTTCAGTAGGCAGTTTCTTCTCAACCAGTAACCCAACCCATTCCTTTTCCTCTTTCTGATCAGTTTCAGCATCATTCTTTCTTCACCCACTCTTTCCAACACAGCTTCGTTTCTTACTCTGTCTGTCCATTTCAAATTTTATTTATTTATTTAATAATAACATATATATAAAAAAACGCTACTTGAAAGTACCCCGAAAGAGCAAAGCGCGTGTTCGGGGACAGTTCCGTTTTGATAGAAAGACTTGAAATTACATACAGTTTTACATTTTTCAACAAACATACTTATTTTTTCTCAATTAAAATGTAAGATTCTGATTACACAGATTATACATACCGGGAATTCACAAAAATCGAAATCTCTATTGTTTCAAAAATAAAATTTAAAATTCTTGCACTAAGATCACAATCTTAAGAAGAGTAGATAGAAACACACATAATTAAACATACTTGGTAGACAAAATACTTAAGGAAAATGATCACATAAAGATGATAATAATAAAGTTAGTAATAATAATAATACTAGTAATAACTGAGTGTAAAAAGAGACGATGTTGAAATTGGTGATAGATTAATAGGCTGTTAACTTATTATTAGTAGTATAATTAGTACAGGTTATGTTGATATAGTAACAAAGATAAGATAAAAAAATATATACTTAGGATACAAATAAACTTGTTTTGCAATACGTGGTACATATTATAAAACAGGGAAGTCTGTCGTACAAAAATTTTTAATTTTGGATCTGAAAATTTCAAAATTCTGGATCTGAAAATTTCACATCCTCCATCCTTCTCCATATGCACATTTCAAATGCCTCCATTCGCTTCTCTTCACTTCGTCGTAATGTCTATGTTTCTGCCCCATACAATGCTACACTCCATACAAAGCACTTCACTAGTAAGTTCCTCAGTTCCTTCCCCAGAGATTCGCAGAAGATGCTCCTTTTCCTATTAAAAGCTTCTTGGCCATTGCTATTCTCCTTTTGACGTCTTAGCAGCAGCTCATGTTACTGCTTACAGTACACCCCAAGTATTTGAAGCTGTCCACTTGGTCTACTGCCGCATTTATAATTCATAAGTTTACCTCCTTTACTTTTTTCCTATGACCATGGTCTTCGTCTTGTTTACATTTATCTTCATTCCATACTGCTCACAGCTGTCATTTAGCTTCAGTAGCATATCCCTTAGTATCATCTCTTCTTCTGCTAACAACGCCATAACATCAGCAAATTTTACATACTATATTCTTCTTCTTCCTACTATCACTCCTCTCATGTTCTGAAAACAGTTCTTCACTAAATGTACCAAATATATGTTAAACAGTGTAGGTGATAAAGGGCATCCTTGTCGTACTCCTCTCTCTATTACACTTCCTTTTGACATATCTTCTCCTATCCTGACTTTGACTCGTTGTTTCATATAAAGCCTCTTCTCTTTCCAATCCATGCCAAGTTTCTTTAACATTTCCATCAGTTTATTCCTATCCACTCTGTCAAATGCCTTTTCTAAATCCATTCGTCTCTAAGTATCTTTCGCCGATTGTTCTTAGCAGTCCAATTGCATCTCTGGTATCTTTTACAAGTGTATTATTTTGTATAATTTTTGGTGATATTAATTCTGTGTGTTTTTTATGTTAAGCTTTGGGTCCCTAGTTGCATTTTGGCATGAAAGAGGAGGGTGTTATTTTTTTATCAGGCTTCAGCGTGTTCCTAGTCCTATGCTAACCTTACGACTTAAGGGGAGAGGATGGTATTTTTTGGTGAAAAGTGAGTAAATTAAAAAAAAACACAAATTCTTCAAAATACTCTGTGATATGTGTGGAATGCATAGCATAACATTTTGTGGGCATTTTTGCCCTTATCGGATGTTACGTCGCCATTTTTAAACTTCCTGCGTTATGGATTTTTTAATCACTCGCCCACTTTTATTGTTGTTTCCGGTAAATTAAATTTAAAAAAATGTTTTTCTTTAAAATACTCTTTGATATGTGTGGAATGCATTGCACAACATTTTGTGTGTATTTGTGCCCTTATCGGATGTTGAGACGTTATTTTTGAACTTCCTGCGCTATGGATTTTTAAATCACACGCCCACTTTTATCGGTTTCCAGTAACTTCATTTCTTTTTTGCTACATTGCCAGTCAAAATGGATATAATTTCTGACCTATTAAAGATATATGCATGAAATTTAGAACACACATTCTTTAGACTATTAGGAAACGTTTCTCTGTAACAGAATTTTGTTAATTTATTTCATTTTAAAAATACGTCCGTTTGTTTGCAAGAAAGGAAATCAGAAAATTGTTATTAAATTTTAATTGTTTATTTTCCAAACGTAGGGACAAATATCAAAATTCTGTTAGACAGTTTGTAGAACATGCCTTTGCAAATACATTGCAAAAAAAGTTTGAATCTATCTTTAAAAACGGTTTAGATACATCGGTTTTAGTACAGTCCTGCTTTGGGTATATGTTTTTCAAATTTGGCCTCCAAATAATTTTCTTCAAAATATTTATATTTGGTTGAGTTCCTACAGCTATGAGCTCTCTACATGAAAACAATTAATATTTTACACTAAACAGGAAAAATAGTTTAAAAAAATACCATCCTCTCCCCTTAAGACATGAACTTGTTCCTAGTTAATCAGAGATAGGCCTGCTATTTCTGAAAGTCTATTTAATATTAATAATAAGAATAATGGAATGGTTTATATATTTAATCTGGCAGAGTTGGGGCGAGCCGGCATTTTCTTCAGCTCAGCCACACTGTAATTGAACAAAATAATGTTTCCTGTTACAGTAATAATAATCAGGCAGCAGATTTTCCGTCCCGATACTCAACGCTAGGTGTAAGTTAATTGCAGTGAGATCATTGCACCGAGTGCTACGCTCCCTCCGTACGCCAAGGACGTGACGTCTTGTCGCTATGTAGTAGAGACCGGCAAATCACACAAGACTCAAGCCCGTACCTGCTTGCCGTCAGGCTTGGGTTCCGGTGACGCTACAAAGCAAGTTAACTTTTAGCCTGAACCCATTGAGCCCCGATTTTATAGGTTCAGTCCAGGCGGGACCCAAGAAAGCCTTCCTGTTTGCTCGTATTATAAGGTAGAGTGACTTGCATTCACGGAAGCCAGTCTGCGCTGGTTGAGATGAAACAGTACTAGTTTGAAACCTAAGTTCGTTGGCTATTTAGTCACTTCGAAAAATCTTTATCTTGTGGTCCAACACGACAGATATTTCTTGATTAAAGAAACACAGTTTTACGATTTATTGCGCTACAGAATTCATAAAGTAATAAGACAATATTATACATTTCATATTCCTGCAAAGTGCATCTGACTCAACAAAATAGTAACATTTCGTAACTTGTGACTAGTTGAGAAGGGAAGGGAAGGGATGGGAAGGGAAGGGAAGGGAAGGGAAGGGAAGGGAAGGGAAGGGAAGGGAAGGGAAGGGAAGGGAAGGGAAGGGAAGGGAAGGGAAGGGATAATAGAAAAATATTTCATTTTATCTTTTTCCTTATCAACAATTAAAAACATCATGAATACCTGTAAAATGTATAAAAGTTTTTCGTTCTTCAGAATATTGATTTGATAATTAACTTCTGAGGGACAGATTTCTTTTTATTTATGAAGCTGAAATTTTGAATGGTTTGCATTAAATTTATATTACTACGATGAAAAGTAAAGTGCAAGTAATTTATAATAAGTGTTGGCATTTAATGGATATTATGTTGACGAGAAATAGTTTTCTTTGTCTTTATTAAGGGTACGTTTCAGAAGACAACAGTTTTCAGTAGTTTGTCTATATCTATAGGCTTCTTGTCAGGTTTGAATGACTTGGTTCATATTTATCATGCATCTGAAAGCAGCAATCTGGCGCAGGTCGGCGGAACCCAACAGTCCTTTCGGGTCACTCTTAGGACTGTTTGGGAATCACGTGCAACCACACTGCCTGCATGCTTGTGAGGGAAGGTTGCAGGCGGGCGAACGATACTAAGCGTAAGCCCGCTCACGGACGTAAACAGTCATGGGCAAGCCTGATCGACAGTTTGCCTGTCTCTGGTATGTAGGGAACGGAAATCCGCTGTTTGGTCATAATTAAAATAATATGTAAATATTACAACAATAATATAACGGTGAGTAGTAATAGTAGATAGTAAGATTAAAAAATATTAAATAACATGGAGTTAGATGAGTAGTGTTAGTGAAATAACAATAGACATTGACGATTATCGTAATAATAATAATAATAATAATAATAATAATAATAATAATAATAATAATGATAATAATAATAAAATAATATATTTTGTGTTACACTATCAAACCATTTTAAAGAAACATAAGTTAGAAGATAGTGTTCATCACAAACTTCTATTATGTAAAATTGACTGGAGACTTCAAATATATATATATATATATATATATATATATATATATATATATATATATATATATATAATTTGAACTGGTAATGGAAATTACGGGAAACGGCTGAACGGATTTTAATAAATGATCCCTCATTTTGAAGCATGGAACCCAAAGTTTTTCAGAAATATAGTAGTTTTCAGTGAAATGTCAATTTTCCTACATTATTTTCCTATTTTTCAAAATCCATCTTTAATCAGTTTTGAGAAGTACATTTCAGAATAAAACAAAACACACACTACAATAAACAATAGGATTTTACACGAAGGCCATGACCTGTAGGATTGCTGACATATTTAGAGTTCAAATTCAATTGGTTATTAAAAACTTCAAGACTTACTGAAATAATTTACAGATTTGTTTCTGCGGTGTTTAATTTTCTGAGTGCAGGTGTGTGTTGGATATTAAAATCTACAAAACTTGAGGTGGTTTCATGACATTATTACCATTAGAAATTAAATGTTATTATAGTTAATGCCATGATGTGACTATTTTTCATTAATTATACATATTAATGCTATATTGGTGATATGAAAGTGAAACGTTTTGGAGTTATATAAGTAGATGTAGAGAATATCCTAAATTAGATCTTCATTTCTATAATTTACTGAACGGCAGCTATTATTTATACATATATCTACAAAACTTACATAAGATGATAATATTATTAAATATCAAATATTTTTATAGTTATTAATCAAGTGGGGTTGGATCTTTTTCATATATTTAATGGCGGTGTGGTGTAGATATTTATGTGTGTCATTCTCTTCAGTATTGGGTCGAGAGAGCGCAAACTTACAGTTCCTAAGGAAAGGCCAAAAGGTATTAATTACTGATAAAATAAGGGGCCTACAAAATTTTGTAGTCTCCCGATCATTTCAGCAAGATCTCTTAGCAGGATAAAATGATTTTACCCTCTACATTTCAAGCTCTACTTGCAGCAGCTATACCAAGATGCTATGTCTATTTTTCGAAAGCATAGTAAACCTGACATTTTTAACTTTCACGTACAATACAATCCACAGTGACCTGAAATAGCTATTGCTTTACTCCCACATGAAAAACCCACTAATCGTCCTGACATTGTTATTTGCCTTTTCGCTTTGAAACTCAAAAACTGAAGGTGGATAGGTTCAAGAAAAAGTATTTGACATGAAAAAATATTCAGAGGGAGTATGTTTCATTCTTATGGAAGCAAATAACTTTCAAAACGTCTGGTATTCTTCATTGAAAATAAATCTGAAAAAATTTTATTTGAACGTCTGATGAACTTAGTTTGCAGCATTTGCTGCACAAGCCATTAGATTAATATAGATTGCCATAAAAAGAGTGTATTTTTTTCCATACCCTCCACATGACTCAATACTTTTGTGAGACCACAGCCATAAGTTTTAGTTAGATGTCTCTAAGAACTTTTGTTTTTGGTATTTTTTCATAAAATTAATATATAAAGAGTTATTAGTAATATTCCATACTTAATTAACACACTGTATAAGCATATTATAATAATACTAATTTAATAAATATTATCTATTTTACAATTGTCTACCATAGAGTGTTAATATTTCTTATGTAGCCACGGGACATCCCTTACTTAGTCATAAAGTGGCTTACCAATTCCAGCCGTTGCTACCACACAATTTCCTCAAACTTTAAATAATTAATGTATTTTATATGCTTAGGTGTTTGAGTATAAGAGAGAGTTAATTGCGACTACAGGAAATTTGGAAACCGCAGCCGGAAGAGGTCTCCCCTTCTTGGTTAATATAGTCTCTCAGGTGGTTTTCATAGCGCCGCTCCTTGAGAGGGATTGTGTGCCAGGAGTGTCCACACAGTTGGTCACATCTTGCATATTTACTCAAGAATACCGAACTAAATTACTTAAAATGATTCCAATTGTCGCGTTCATACATCGTATCTCATTCATAAAGTTGTGTTGGTACTGCCGAGTTCATTTTTTTTTTTTTTTTGGGTTATATTGAGTAAAATATTTCGAAATTGAATCAGTTTCATTTCGAAAATGTTTACATTTATCATCCAATTAGAGTTGTAGGCGTATAATATCAGACAGTAGCCTGTCTGCTCCTGTTTGACAGAAAGAAATGAGGAGCCTAATATCAAAGACGGACATACGCCACTTTTATCGAGATTTAGTTAAGAATAGGTCCTTATAATATTTTTCGCGCTCTTTCTAAAACTGTGATCCGTTTATTTCAGAAACTGATATTTTATTTGAAATGCGGACATGACCATTTCAGCCAATCAGATTGCTTGAAATAGCTTAAAACTACCATGGCGACCAGTTAATATTTATATTCTGGCGAGTTTGGATGTTTTAATGATTACGTTCCCTTTTATATAGAAATTTTATTAAAATATAAGGATTTTGGGGCAGATTGAGTTCAATATGGAGTGCAACATATTTGAGAGTACACCTTCAACTTAAGTAACTATAAAACGTAAATTTAATCCTGAACAATGGAAACATGCCAAAGAAAAACGATTGTAAATTAATACTTCACCAATTAAAATAGAGATCGAAGTAAACCCAGAAAATCTTGTGGATGTTCAGAATTTATTGAGTAAACACTTCGAAAGTGAGTGGATGGAAAAACCTCCGTCTTCAGTGGTATGGTACTGTAATCCAGAGTTCTGATACAAATGTAGACACTCATAATGAATGTGATTGTTTTGAAGACCCTTTAAATGAACCACATGTTATTTGTGCAGAATTGGAGTAAAACAAGAACTAAGGAATTGAATAGAAATAATATTCTAAATTTAATTTTCTAAGTTTTCCAGTTAAATATTAGTTTTGGAATTAAATTATAGCTTCCATGGGATTATTCTGGTTCTGGGTTTTGATTTTCAAAATTGGACAATTGCATCTTCGTTTCTTTCAAAAACAGAAAATTCAGTCTTAGTTTCAAAACAGAACAATGTTACTTTAGGTATGTTTTAAAGTTCTTTAAACTAACATTTTTAAGTGGAAACCTGAATTATTTTGTTAATAAAGTTACCAATATGATACATAAACATTTTGATACCTTATACTAGAAGTTAACATAATTAAACAAAAATATAGCTCTACTGACAAATAATAAAAATGTCTCTTGTCCGCCTTTGATATTAGACTCCTCAAATGTGATCATTCAAGATTTAAACTCTTGATTTCAGATACACTTAAGAAGTAAGTAAACACTACCTCAAAACGTTTCTGGAGATGTCATTTTAAAAAGATATTATAGGGGGTCGGGGTAATTTGGGTGTAGTGAGGTAATTTGTGGATAAGTTTAATTTATTGGATAAAACTTTACTTCATCTTCAAACACATACCTATTTAATGTATATTCTTTATTTCACAGTTGTTCATCAGAGAGTGTTAAAAATTTGTGTTGATACTGATATTGTCTGGTAGAATTCTTTTTCTAATTATCAGTGCATGAAATGACACATCACATTGAATGCGGGCAATATCAAGCTCCGCAACAAAAAGTAATCCGTCTACTTTGTATCAAAGTGCGCAACTATCTCCCCTCATCTATCATCACCATTCTTTCCCATCAATAGTAAAAAATTCCCTTCACACTTTAGAGAAAACAAATTAGTAATGTCAATATTGTGTAGGATACTCTGTTCTAGACTTAGGACTAGCAATATATGCCTTTATGCGGTTTTAAAAATTACTTACTGCTGATGTTAAAATCAATCAGGACAAAATCCAACGTAGGCCTATGAAAATTTCCTTCCTTATTATTTTTTTTTGTAATGATATAAAGCACCATGTAGCCTTGTTGTGTGTTTGCTATGGTAGAACTGTTGTAATTGTTGCAGATATTGTTTTCTCTTTCTAATCGAATATTTAAGGTTAAAGTTTTGTTTGTAAGTGCTATCACTTTTCATTTTAACACCAGCATCTACCTGTACAGCTCGAAGAGCTTCAATAAATAGAAATAGGCCTATATTCGGATGTGGACTAATAAAATGCCTCTTGAAATGAGCATGGAAAAATTACACGTATTTGTGGTGCTGATGATTCTGAAGCCCAGAATGAGGAAGGAAATGCTGAATTTGTGGGTCTGAACAGATTTCTCTCCTGATTAATTTTAAAGGTCGTCGAACAAGTCTTCTTCACCGGCTTTGTGTTTCGCTGCATTGTAAACATATTTTATGCTCGACCATGTGGAAATGTAGTAATTATACACCTGGTAGCAGTCCTTTAATGCATGTCATTAAAGTACACCTATTCATTAAAGTTCAGGTTTTCGATTATTCTCGGATATGCAATCGAAAGACAACGAGGGAAACGTCACGGAGGCTGGAAATCCAACACTGTAGCAGAAGGTTATGTTCTGTTACTATAATAATTATTAGCTTTAGTTGTAAGTAATATTCAAATACATTCAATTTGTCATCTCGTTTTTCAATTCTAAATCAATTTCCAGGTTATATCAAGGTTAATATTTAGTTTACTCTGTAGGCTATAGGCTATCAAGGTCAATGTGGAGATCTATTCCTCGGAAAAAATCAATACTTTCGCGTCTGCGCACATCTCACAATTTACGAGATACTGCACAAGGCCAGTTCCGCTCTTCAGTTAGATACAAATAAAATAAATACTTCTGAATTATTTCAAGTTAGAAATATGGTCGAGCATAAAAAGTCGTATGAAACTCGCCTATAATGGTAATTAAGACGCTCGTATGGAAATTATGAAACTCGCTTGCTCTCGTTTCATAAACAAGCATACTTGCGTCTTAATTACTATCATTATAGGCTCGTTGCATAATGTACTATTATGATCCAGTTGCCCGGAACCCATCAATCCCAACTTACCAGAGCTATGCTGAATATTAATATCATCTTAGGTGTTGCAATAAAATATTATTATGTGGAGTGTGCCAAAAGTCTTTAACTTATCGTTATGAAAGAACAGAACTAATCTTTTGCCATGTATGTTCTAATTAATTATTGTTTATTACATTTTATGTCACACGCTTGCTACAACAAAACACTATTCCCGGTTTCGAGGCTAGCTCTATCAACATTTTCTAGGTTAATTGCTGCAACGGCTTCAACTGTGTCATACATTCGATGTTTTACTTGATTATCAATATGTAGTTTTGTTTTACACACTACATCGTTTGTGTAGTGAGTTCACAATCAAAGGAATTATGTATGTGGAAGTCTTTGTTCTGGCTCATACGAGTATCTATGTACAGTAGTGGCCAGAAAAAAACCGGACCAACGGAATAATCAAATGGCCAGAAAAAAACCGGACCAACGGAATAATCAAAGTCCCCGAAATGAGCCATTGCGCATGCCACGCCCGCATTCACAAGATAGCGAGTAATCTATTGAAAAAGTTGTAGTTTCCACTGCTGACGTAGCCCATTTCGAAAGCCATTGGAAAATAAGCTGGTAAAAATTCATGTTATGGGAATAATAAGTTAATTAAATAGTAAAATATCGCTGTAATCGAAACGTATTGGCAATAAATTTAAAAAAGGAATAAAAAAAATGTTTTCTTCCCGGGCAGGATTCGAACCACGAAAGTCTTAGTTACCAGTCTATTGTACTTCACTGTGAACAAGGCTCTGAAATCAGCCACAAGGGTCGGTCCGGTTTTTATTGCCACAACTGTACATAGGCTATATGTTTCGAAGTGTTTTATTTAAAGATTTCCTTGCAAGATTTACTGTACCACCTTTCGTGAACTCTCGTTTTATTTGATGCCAACGGTGTAAATATTATTAATTTTAATTTTTCCATAAACATGAAGCTAGCCATTGACCACTCACTGTCAGTGTAACACCTAAGTGTAATTTCTATTACGTAGATGAATAATTATGGGTTTAGAAAAAAAAAATATTTTGGAAGAAATAGGAAATCTGAAATGTCCCTTCATTGAAAATTCAAATTCTGTCATACCAAAGTAAAATACCGAATAATAAAATTAATTATATTATCACGGTTACGTTAAATTCCTGAATTTGTTATCATAATTTTCGGGCATATAAAATGTATTCATTTATTAGGATCTGTTTAATATTGTCCTACATTGTTGATTGCTTAATGAAATACGTGAGATCCTGAAAAAGAAATAGTACAGTAGCGTGCATATTAATCCGAACACGACATATTTTTACATTTTCTGTCATTGTTGGCCTCACAGCTGCTCATACCGCTTTAATTGACATCTGTAGTACGTGTAATTCCATTGTTGAAGGTCTGTCATTATTTTTTTTTATAATATGTGACATTTTGCCTGTCGTTTTGTACTTATAAGAATTTCAGTTGTGTTGAAGACTTAATACTGCAATCCTGTGTACATTCTGTCGTCTTCACAAATGGATACAACTCCACGAAAACGGTCTAAAATTATAACATTAGCAGAGCATTCTTCTATGACTCAGAGGCAAATTGCTGCAGAATGTCACATCGGTTTGGCTACTGTTAATTCGATCATAAAACGATACAGGGAGACTGGATTCATCACACCCCAGAAAAAAGGAAACTGTGGCCGGAAAAGGAAGACATCATCTGCAGATGATCGTTTAATTGTCAGGAAAAGTAAATTAAATCCTAGACTAACTGCTGTCGACTTAACCCGCGAGTTAATGGCTACCACTGGGGCGAATATTCGCGTCACAACAGTGCGGCGTAGGCTTTTGGAAGCTGGACGAAGGGCTCGTAAGCCTATTAAGAAGCAACTGCTAACCCCTGTTATGTGCAAAAAACGCATAATGTGGGCAAAATTACATCAACACTGGACAGTGAATGACTGGAAGAATGTACTTTTTTCCGATGAGTCTCATTTCGAGGTCCACGGCCACCGTGTTTCTTACGTACGGAAAGGATCCGAAAAAGTAACAGCAGCTCATCTCCAACAAGCACCCAAATACCCCCTAAAGTAATGTTTTGGGGTTGTTTTACACATGAAGGGCCTGGAGCATTAATACCTATAAAGGGAATGATGAATTCTGACAAATATATTCACTTATTGGAAACCAGAATCGTACCCCAGCTGCAAAAATCATTTCCGGATGGCAGAGGTGTGTTCCAACAAGACCTGGCACCATGCCATACGTCTCGAAAAACTACAGAATTCTTCAACAAAAAGAACAATTCAGGTACTCCCCTGGCCAGGTAACTCACCCGACAACAACCCCATTGAGAACTTGTGGTAAATTTGCAAAAGAAGAATGCAAAAATTGGATTGTTCTACAAAGGAGAAGATGATTTCTGCCCTCATTGGTGTATAGTTTCGCGATGAAGAAATGAAGAATATTTGTGGGAAATTAGTGGAATCCATGCCAAATCGTCTCAGAGCTGTTATTAGGAACAAGGGAGACCACATAGATTACTGAGGTATGTCTTAGATCCTTTTTTATCCAGTTTGAGTGTTTTTTGCATAAGTAATTACGTTGTTCGGGTTAATTTGCACGCTACTGTAATAGAAAAATGAAATAAAAGCAGAGGAAATTACATACAAAAATCTTTAGTATAAAATGTGCAGTACAATATGTGTCTGAAGGAGAGCTGCATTGAACTGGTAATTTAATGAATAATTGACGTGATAAACATAGACCTATGAAATGTTTAAGAATATACTTATAAGATACATTAACATTTCAATATTACAGGGACATCATTTAATTTTTACATCAATTTTTATTGTACCTGAGTTTTTGAATGTACTTCACTCCCACCCCTTCTACTAATGAAGTTCAACCTTCCTCCACACAGATCCAAGACCGCATATACAATCAAAGTAGCCTTACGGTCATAGTAAACAGTACTTTCCAAAAATATGTTCGCGATTTCCAGTGACGAAAGAGCTTTTAATATTGCATCATTTTCCATTTGCCTACGTCGCATCCCGGTTTCCCCCACCTGCTTCTATTCGTCTGTCTGTAAATGCTAGTGACTGGGCTGTCTTAGCTGTTTTGTGGGAACATTAATTTCTGTTAGGAATTGGACGTCTACGTAATATTATACCCACACAATTGTTTAAAATAACTTAAATAAAAAGGGACAAGTTAAGTAATTAACTGTTACGTGATTTCCTCCCTTTCTACGACGCTGCGATGTAACCACTTCAACGGACAGTATATAGGATTTCTGGGTAATTTTATCTTTTCGGATCGGGCAGAAGTGAAGATTGAATTTACAGTACGTAAGGTACTCTTTTATAGAGTACGTACAGAATTATTTGAACATGAGTTACTGATACGAAGTACGAACCTGGTAATTGGAATTACGTACAATAGTCTATATGCAATAATATGCACATTAGAACTGAAGCCTGTATCGAAATGAACTGCCACCATTTTCAAAAGTGTGTTTAAATATCCATATTATGATTATTTTCAATTTAACTTCATTCTCTATAGTGTACGCTAATGTGTTGTAGACAGTATAATATACACTGCATGGAAAGCTCAGTTCGTGAGTAAAAACACTCATTGTTAAAACTGTACTGTATTTTGATTAAACAAAAACCTAATGAAAACTATCAAACTCAAAATCGCGATATTTCCTAATTTACGTAAATGGATGAACTAATTTTCTCCCCTCCTATACGTAGTAAAGTGATTTTTTTGTATATTACGCCAGTATCATCGACCTCCAGTCGTGGAAGGGGGTAGCAAACGGTGTTTCCGCTTCTCAATCGTTGATCCAAAGGTATAGCCAGGTTAATATTAAAAATGTTACTAAAAATATAATGATATCCCTGTATAAGTCATAGTTTGTGTACGTGAAGAAGAAAAAGTCAAAAGCTTCTGGCTAGACAATATTGTGACAAATATCCGTAAAAGTAAATAGAGCAGAACTGAAGACAAGTATTAAAACTCACTATCTCATTACGTATATAAACGGTGAAAAAAATATAAATAAATGTGCTAGAGAGTACGAAACTGGAATTGCTTGATTATACCAAAGGAAAAAAAGATGACCAGGAAAAAACAGTATTGTCTGAAAGAAAATTAAAAGTAGAAACGTTCTACAATAATTAGGAGGGAAATGGAGTAAGAGAGGATTATGTTTAAAAAAGAATTATTATACGCCAAGAAATGTCTATCTTATCTAGGAATGTCAAAGCGCCTGTATATTGTGTTAATACTACATGCAATACAAATCAAACAAGGTTTACTTTTCAGCAAGATAATAGTAATATACGTTACAAGAGCGGTATGTTGACTTTTTCATGTTCGAGGAAAAGATTGAAAAAGCGAAACGTAGTTGAGCTTTTTTAATCTCCGAGAACATGAAAACAAACATACCGCTCGTGTATCGTACATTATTTTGTGCGAAGATCGTTTATTACATACCTGAAAGACGAATTTCTAATTGGTTGCAATGAAATCTCCATGTTGGTTTCTGTTTAATGACGGCAACTTCGGAAAACCAAAATATCTTTCTTCAACATTGTTGCTATAAAATGTTTTCTGTGTTTACTATACTTCAGCATGCCGTGATATACGTCTGTCTTTTTTCCCCCAGTCTATAAATGCGAACTTAAAACAAACGGTAAGGTTATGTAATGATTTATTTTTCATTTTAATATTTTAACAATATTATTTATATAACATATTGCAGTAATAACAACGGCATCTGGAATCTTGTTGATTTTTTCACGGCTTCCTTAATGTTACTTGTATCAGGAATGCAATAAGTTTCGTGGAGTAGTAGACTTTAGTTCATTTTTGGAAATATTTAAAAACAATAATTAACATTGCAATTTAGGTGAAATTGCAGTGGTAAGTTTCCAATTTATAATTATTACTATGTTAAACGTCTCTAATAATAATATGTTAAAAGCCTAAAGCAGTAAAATGAATGTCGCGCTTAAGCGGTAAGAAGAGGGGAAATTGTTATGTGTGTTACGTTGGGAATACTGAATGTGGTATTTCACACTTACCGCGTATTGGTTCTGTGCGGAAAACAAGCAAATACGCACGATCTCGCACAAAATATGAGATACGCAATTGTACTGCCACGGACAATCGGCGAAAGATACCTAGAGAAGAATAAAGAAGTGTATGTAGTATTTGTGGACCTAGAAAAGGCTTTTGACGGAGTGGAATTAGAATAAACTGATGAGGATCCTAAAGAATATTGGTGTGGAATAGAAAGAGAGAAGACCGTTCAATAATCTTTATATGAATCAAGGAGTGAAAGTCAGAATAGGAGAAGAAATATCAGAAGAAAGTGGAACTGCGAGAGGATTAAGTGAAGGATGTCCCTTATCACCTAGCTTGTTCTACATTTACTTGGAGGATTTAGTAAGGAACTGTTTTAAGAACATGGGAGGAGTGATAGTAGGAGGAAGAAGAATAAAGTACATAAGATTTTCTGATATGGCGTTGTTAGCAGACGAGGAAATGATACTAAAGGATATGCCATTGGAGCTAAATGACACCTGTGAATAGTATGGAATGAAGATAAATGCAAATAAGACGAAGAGCATGTTCATAGGAAGAAAAATGCAGAAGATAAACTTGCGAATTCTAAATGAGGCAATAGAGCAAGTGGACAGCTTCAAATACTTGGGGTGTACTATAAACAGTAACATGAGCTGCTGCCAGGAAGTCAGGAGGAGGGTAGCAATGGCCAAGGAAGCTTTTAATAGACAAATGAGCATCTTCTGGAAAATGAACTAAGGAAGAGACTAGTGAAGTGCTTTGTATGGAGTGTGGCATTGTATGGGGTAGAAACGTGGACATTAAGACGAAGTGAAGAGAAGCGAATAGAAGCATTTGAAATGTGGATATGAAGAGGAATGGAGCGTGTGAATTGTACACACAGAGTAAGAAACGAAGTTGTGTTGAAAAGAGTAGGTGAAGAAAGAATAATGCTGAAACTGATCAGGAAGAGGAAAAGGAATTGTTTGGGTCACTGGCTGAGAAGAAACTGCCTACTGAAGGATGCACTGGAAGGAATGGTGAACGGGAGAAGAGTTCGGGGTAGAAGAAGATATCAGGTGATAGACGACATAAAGATATATGGATCTTATGAGGAAACAAAGAGGAAAGCAGAAAATAGTAAAGATTGGAGAAAGCTGGATTTCCAGTGAAAGACCGCCCTTGGACAGAATACTACTGGGTGGTCATTTCAAAGTATGCCATGACGTCACTGTTGTGAATCAGCGATTTGTATCGAGTTTCAGCTTTTGTGTCAGAGAAGTTGCCTATTACGCAAGGCGTTCAATCTGAATTTGAGAACGTGTACGGTATAACTTGAACGTCGTAGCAATAGATGGCGGCCTGTACGGTCTGTGTGCTACCATAATCTCTTTCGAACTGTGTTTTGCGCAGCCAAGTCGTACGCAGGGTATTTGTTATCATCGGTTGCGTACCGTAGCATTCCACAACACATATCAAATGCTCCGTGTCCATGTTGACAGTCGAAGTTGATATCAACAAATACTGTACGTAAGTAATCGTCTTAACCGTCTTCCCATATCCCGACAGTAAGAAAAATCTCACCTCAGTACGTGTTTCCAAACAGTTCATATTCCTGCCACTACCGGCGTTACCGTACGTATCGGTAAGTACTCTTCAGAATGAACGTCGTACTTGCTAGGCAACTTCTCTGCGGAAGTGTAATAAGATTGCATTGTCTAGGCTCATCGGCTAGCCACATGACGTTATACAGCGAGCCATGACATTCTTTGAACTGAACACGCAGTATATGAATTTATGAATCGCCCTGAAGGAAATGTTGTGCGGGTTCTTGAGTGCTCGTAACTTAGGCGCTTTGGCATCCCTGATCTTATCAATTACAATAACATTTTTTAAAATGACATTACATCAGTTACAATAGTCATCATCATCATCATCATCATCATCATCATTTCACGGCTTAAGCCATTTAGGCTCGTTCCGGTCTCATAGATTTCAATTAAAAAGTTGTATCCATCTCTTCTTTGGCCTACCAACACTTCTTCTACCCTCTGGATTATAATCTAAAATGATTTTTGGTATTCGGCCTGGTTTCATGCTCTGAACATGCTCCTTCCAATTGTTCCTATATTGCTCCATTTTATCCACCAGTTTAAAAATATTTAATTCATTCCTGATATCTTCACTTTTTCTTTTATCCAAAAGTGTGCAACCGGCTACACTACGTAAAAACCTCATTTCAGCTGCTTCTATAGTTTTTTCTTCTTTCTTGGTTAAAGTCCAAAATTCACTACCATACAGCAATATAGGCACAGCCATAACCTTATAGAATTTTAGTTTGGTTTCTCTTCTAGTGTATTTCAGGGATCTCTTTATTGTGCCAAATATAAAATTAAATTGACTAAGTTTATTAAAAAGATCTTCCTTCTTAAAAATAGGAGATATTACAGCCTAGATAGTTAAAATTATTTACTTGCTCAATAGGTTTCCCATCCAAAATAATTTTTGCTCGTAAGGTATCTGGTCCTTTAAAAGCTAAAACTTTAGTTTTCTTTGTAGATATATTAAGATTATAATTTTTAAGAATATTACTTAGTTGAAATGTGGCCTTCTGTAAATCATTTTCTGAGCTAGAAATGAGAACCTGGTCGTCAGCAAAAAGTAACGTATCTAATATTTGTTCTTTTATTTTAAAATGTGAATCTAAATTTGTCTGCCAATGAAATATGGCAACGTCAATATAAACATTAAAGAGAGAAGGCGAAAGTGGACATCCCTGTCTTACACCTCTATTTATCGTTGCCGTTATATCATTTTTATGTCTCGTTCCAGTTTCAACCAATATCTTGTTTTCTACATACAAACTTCTTATTACAGTTATTAAATGTTGAGGTACTCCTTTCTGTTTCATGATATTCCATAATTTATTTCTATTAACTTTATCAAAGGCCTTTTCAAGGTCTACAAACAGTATAAAAGTTGGTATATTATATTCTCTATGTTTCTCAAATATCTGGTTAATAGTAAAAATACAATCGGAACAGGATCTACCTTTCCTAAATCCATTTTGGGGTCTAGGATAATATTTTCCATTATTACATTAAAACGTGATTTTAGTATCGATGCATAAATTTTATAAAAAATCCCCAAAACACTTATACCCCTGTAATTTTCACAGTTTTGACGGTCTCCTTTTTTATAAACTGGATAAATTTTTGCCATTCTCCATTCTTCTGGGATATGACCAGATTTCCAACACATGTTTAACAAATCTAAAAGACGATATTTTAATTGAATTGATGCATGTTTCATTAATTCATTATTAATATTATCAACACCCGGAGTTTTCTTATTCTTACTATTATTAATAGTGGTTTCTAATTCTTCAAAGGAAATTGGATCTACATTTTCATCTATTAATGTCGAAACTATTTCTTCATCTGTTTCTTCTGTCCAGAGATCTTTACAATAGTCGTATCTTAAATATGAAGAAGATTTAATACTTACATTAACTAAAACCTTCAAACAAAATTTATGAAGTACGTTGTTCTTAAGGATCGTGGTCGATACATTGGTGAAATTGAAATATTTCTATCGAAAACTTCAGGTTTTGTACTGAGATAGAAAATTAGACGTTCGTAGACAGCGTCGTTTATCATATTCATTGTAAGAAGCAATTTAATTTTCAGAATGTACACTTCATGTTTCTTCTGTATCTTCTGCCATGAATAATTACACTTCACCAGCAGAAATTGCATAATACTCGTCCTTTAGACTACTATTGGTCGTCTACAATGAAACGGTTCCAGGATTAAGAAAGTAACTGTCTGGAGTTCTGAATAATGCAATTTAGCACCCCTCTAAGTGAAGCTAATCTAACCCAGTTGACCTAGTTTCTCCTTTACTTTGTATTTACATTTCAGAGTGAGGTAAAACGTTGAGAAATTACATTATTTTAAATTAAGAAACTTATATTCTATTCTGCAGGAAATAGTGCACAAAATGATATTAAAAATTCTTGTTCCAATATTTTGTATGAAATGCACATATGTCAATAGTGTCATTGTGCTGTAATGTCTTTAATGTTAATAAACGAATAATTAAATGAACGAATGACTTGAAGAATGATGCTTGACTCACTGAATCAAACAGTGTATGACTCAGTGAACGAATGAATCAAACAATGAAAAAATAAAGAACATTTGAAAATGGAAAGATAAATAAGTGAATGAATGAATCATTGTATTAATCAATTCAAGAATCAATGAATCAGTCAATCATTGAATTAATGAATGAATCAGTTAATGATTACATCTGTCACTGAATGCATCAATGAATGAATGAAGCAGTCAATGACTGAATCAATCTATCAATAAATCAGTAAATGAATGAATCTATCAATAACTGAATCAATCTATCAATAAATCAGTCAATGAATGAGTGATTCAATTAATGAATGAATCAGTGAACGAATGAATCAAACAGTGAATAAATAAAGAAATGGAAATATTAAAATGGAAAAGAATATAAATAAGTGAATCACTGAATCATTGCATTAATCAATCCAAGATTCAATGGATTAGTCAATCATTGCATTCATGAATGAATCATTTAATGAATACATCAGTCAGTGAATGCAACAATGAATGCATTAATCAGTCAATGAACGAGTGGTTCAATTAAAGAATTACTCAATGAATGAATTAAATACTGAATGAATGAAAGAATGAATCAATCAAGGAATCATTGAATCATTCATGAATTAATCGTTGCATGAAATAGTCTAATAATTAACGAATCAGTTAATGATTGAATCGGTTAATGAATCAGTTAATTAATGAACAGTTAATGAATGCATCAACCAATGAATTAATGCATCAATGAATGAATAAGTGAATGAATGCGTCAGCCAATTAATGCTTCTATGAATGAATAAATCTGTCAATAAATAAATCAATCAATGGCTGAATCAACGAATCAATCAAAGAATGAATTGATCAATTAAATAATAATCACTGAGTGATTTAATTGAACATTGAAAGAATGAATGAATTAATGGATCAATCAATCGACCAGTCAAAGAATGAATGAATTAATAAATGTATAGTTAGATCGAAGAAGTGTATTTCGTCGTTGTTCCTGCAATAACTCCAATGTGCAAAATATAATTTTTTTAGTGGAAGAAGAAACACTTTCATTCATCCTATGGCAGCCGTGCATAGCAGACTGTGAATTCTTACATTTTCGAAACAAAGAAATATAATAATTACATGTAGGAGATTTTATTATTTGCTGTATCATTATTTAAGTTATTTAATAGAGCAAAAATCTGAAAATCGATAAATATGTCACATAGGAGTTATTGCAGGAAAAATGAGGATTTATTCTTCTGATTTCACAATACGTTATGTGGCAGTTATATATATATATATATATATATATATATATATAAAGAGACAGAGAGAGCATAGAAACGTTTATTCTGACCCTGAGAGCGACTCTTGAAGTTTTCTCATAATAAGTTTGGTTAACAGTAAGTTATGTGGCAGTTATATACACAGGGTGTTTAAAAAATACGGGGCATAATTTCAGGTATGTATTTCCCACATGTAGACAATCAAAATAGTTCATTACAACATGTGTCCGGAAATGCTTCATTTCCGAGTTATGGCCTTCACAACATTTAAATTCACCGGAACGTTTTTCTTTCCGCAGGTCGTAGTCATTACAGAAGATGTTCAAAATGTCCACCTCCTGCTTGAATACAGACCTCACATCGATGTCTCATTGACCTGCGAACACGATCCCAAACTCCAGGAGTATTGCGTATGTCTCCAGAACATGCCACAATTCGATTCCGAAGGGATTCCAAATCAGGCACCGGAGACGAATAAACTAATGATTTTAAATGGCCCCACAAGTAGAAATCGAGAGGATTCAGATCAGGTGAGCGTGGAGGTCAAGCAATTGGGCCACCTCTACCTATCCATCGATCAGGAAACCTTCGATCCAAGTACTGAATGTAACCTTCGCCTCGGAATGAACTGTCAGAGAGCCCTCTTAATGTCTCCTTTGACGGCAACGACCTGCGGAAAGAAAAACGTTCCGGTGAATTTCAATGTTGTGAAGGCCATAACTCGGAAATAAAGCATTTCCGGACACATGTTGTAATGAACTATTTTGATTGTCTATATGTGGGAAATACATACCTGACATTATGCCCCGTATTTTTTAAACACTCTGTATACTTACTGGCTTTTCAGGAACCCGGAGGTTCATTGCCGCCCTCACATAAGCCCGCCATTGGTCCCAATCCTGAGCAAGATTAATCCATTTTCTATCATAATATCCCACCTCCCTCAAATCCATTCTAATATTATCTTCCCATCTACGTCTCGGCCTCCCTAAAGCACTTTTTCCCTCCAGCCTCCCAGCTAACACTGTATATGCATTTCTGAATTCGCTCATACGTGCTACATGCCCTGTCCATCTCAAGCGTCTGGATTTAATGTTCCTTATTATGTCAGGTAAAGAATACAATGCGTGTAGTTCTGTGTTGTGTAACTTTCTCCATTCTCCTTTAACTTCATCCCTCTTAGCCCCAAATATTTTCCTAAGCACCTTATTCTCAAACACCCTTAACCTATTTTCCTCTCTCAAAGTGAGAGTCCAAATTTCACAACCATACAGAACAGCCGGTAATATAACTGTTTTATAAATTCTAACTTTCAGATTTTTTGACAGCAGACTAGATGATAAAAGCTTCTCAACCGGATAATAACAAGCATTTCCCATTTCCTTCAAATATATATATATATATATATATATATATATATATATATATATATATATATGTATATATATATGTATATATGTATATATATGTATATATATATGTATATATGTATATATATGTATATATATATGTATATATGTATATATATATATATATATATAGAGAGAGAGAGAGAGAGAGAGAGAGAGAGAGAGAGAGAGAGAGAGACTATAGAAACATTTATTCTGACCCTGGGAGCGAATCCTGAAGTTTTTTTCGTAATAGATTTGGTTATTGGTGCTGCAAATTCCCTAAGTTAGAAATAGTGGAACGTTATTGAAAAAGGTTGATAATACAGGGACATTATTTTATTTATTTTTACTTCAATTTTTATTGTACCTGAGCTTTTGAATGTGCTTCACTCCCACCCCTTCTACTAATGAAGTTTAACCGTTCTCCACACAGATCCAAGACTGCATATATACAGTTATAGTAGCCTTACGGTCATAGTAAACAGTACGTTCCAAAAATATGTTCGCGTTTTCCAGTGACGAAAGAGCTTTCAATATTGAATCATTTTCGCACAGGTCGTCCATTTGCCTACGTCGTATCCCGGTTTCCCCCACCAGCTTTCTTTCGCCAGCTAGTGGCTGGGCTGTTTTAGCTCTTTTCTGAGAACATTAATTTCTGTTAGGAATTGGACGTTTAGGTAATATAATACCCATAAAGCTGTTTAAAATAACTTAAATAAAAGGGCTTCGTTAAGTTATTAACTGTCTCGTGTTTTCCTCCCTTTCTACGACCCTACGACATAACCATTTGGACGGACAGTAGATAGTATGTCTGAGTAATTTTATCTTTTCGGATTGGGCAGAAGTGAAGATTGAATTTACAGTACATAAGGTACTCTTTTATAGAGTATTACGAAATTATTTCAACATGAGTTACTAGTACGAAGGACGAAACTGGTACTTGGGATTAGGTGCAATATTCTACAGTGCGATAATATGAACATTAGAACTGAAACCTGTAACGAAATGAACGGCCACTATTTTAAAAATTGTGTTTAATTATCCATATTATGATTATTTTTCAATATAACTTCATTCTCTATATTGTACGCTAATGTGTTCTAGACAGTGTAATATACACTGCATAATGAATATGTCCGCATGGATAACTCAGTTCGTGAGTAAAAACACTCATTGTTAATACTGTACTGTATTTTGATTAAACAAAAACCTAATGAAAATGATCAAACTCAAAAGCGCAATATTTCCTAGTTTACGTAAATGGATGAACTACTTTTCTTCCCTCCTATACCTAGAAAAGTGATTTGTTTGTATATTACGCCAGTATAATCGAACTCCAGTCGTGGAACGGGGTAGCAAACGGAGTTGATCCAGAGGTATAGGCAAGTTAATATTAAAAATGTTAGTAAAAATAAAATGATGTCCCTGTAGCTGTTTTAAAGGAAAAGCTAACCGAATTGGATGAATGCTATTCTATTTCATATCAAAACTGAAATTAACTTACGGCTATATAACATCACCCATACAAATAACAGACCTGAGTAACGAACTGAGATTAGACAAGAACAGTTCTAGAATGCCAAGAAATGATCGTGCCAACGAGAGGAAGGTAATAGGGGAAGTTATGACGTCATAGAAGGAGAAAGAAATGGAGAGAATGGGTGTGTGCACACGTGATGGAAAGCAAAGAGGGGGGATTGACCGATGCTTCAACGTAATAACTAACATTGTCACCATTACCCAATACCTTCGAAAGACTGAAACTTTCATACACACATAGGTCTGCTTACATAACTGTTCTGCCCATGGGCGTGTCTTTCATTGCAAACCCAGCATTTTCCAATCTTTTCTATTTTCTGCCTTCATCTTTGTTCCCGTATATGATCCATATACCTTAATGTCGTCTATCATCTGATATCTTCTTCTGCCCCGAACTTTTCTCCCGTTCACCATTCCTTCCAGTGCATTCTTTAGTGGTCAGTTTTTCTCAGCTAGTGACCCAACCAATTCCTTTTCCTCTTTCTGATAAGTTTCAGCATCATTCTTTCCTCACCATCTCTTTCCAACATAGCGTAATTTCTTATTCTTTCTGTCCACTAAACACGTTCCATTCTTCTCCTTATCCACATTTCAAATGCTTCTATTCGCTTTTCTTCACTTCGTCGTAATGTGCATGTTTCTGTCCCATAAAATGCCACACTCTACACAAAGGACTTCACTAGTCCCCTCTCATGTTCTGAAGATAGTTCCATTCCAAATCTCGTCACTTTTTGTACCAACACTTGGCAATCACACACAGTGGAATTGTTTGGTGACGTACGTAATAATTAGGGATGAAGAAAAGATTAAGTATATGATTATGTCTCGTGACCAGAATATTGTACGAAATGGAACTATAAAAATTGGAGACGTCCTTCGAAGAGGTGGAAAAATTCAAATATCTTGGAGCAACAGTAACAAATATAAATGACATAGCAAGGGTTCCGACGTTACTCGGCATGTTCCCTGTGTACAAGCGACGGTCATGTACACGATGTGTTGACGTACAGACGACACAATAGAAATGACACAGTTCCCTAACGTCTCTGCAATTAATTTTCTACAGATACTTTAATAAGATATCAAAATTGCAATACTAATTAAACATTTCATCCTAAACAAATAATATATACTTTACATGTATGATTTCATACAGAACGCAAACAAAATCACTGTTTATTTGTAACGGGTTCATGATATTCTATTCGCAAAAGCACTTGAACTATTGTTTTTTTGTCTTTTTCTTTTCCTTACAATGAGTGTGAGTTTTTAATGCACATGTTATACGTTATCACTTTTCTTCCAAATATTGTTATAGTGCACAACAAATTACTTTTGTAAGTTATTAACAGAAAACGATTGTCGTCTATCTGATAGCATGGCCTTATATGTGGAGAAGCTTCTTTCTACGTCTGTTGAAACAACTGGGGCATACGTAAAATCCTGTACAACATTTTTTTCAACTTCTGTTAGTTCTTCAATGGAATCCTTATCTCCAGAAATACTGTCACTAATCTTGCAAAGTTTATAATATCCACCATTTTTTCAACATATTTGTTATTTTCGCAGATATTATTTTAGCAATTTTATCGTCTACTTGAGTCACTTTCTTCCAGATATTTCGCAATAGGAAAAACTGATCAACCAGTTTTGTACCACACTTTTCTAAAGCTGTTATGCAATCACGAATAAACCCGTAATTCCATTCAATGTATTCCAATTGTTGTTTTATGCTTGAATCAACCAACAGACGTTGGGCTAGTGGTATTGCAAATGCATCTTTCACATCAAATGATTGATTAACATTCTGGACCTGGTCGAAATATTTACAGTAATAAATGCAGGCCTTCAATCAGGAATGCCATCGAGTAAGTATAGGAGAAGGAGGAAGAGATAAACCAGGAAATATCTTCTTGAATGCATAACAAAACGCATCACACATTTCTTCATGGAACTTCATGAGGGCACGTTTGTGTACATCCCTATTTACATGTCTTAGAATATTACATGGTCTATTTACTGAAACTGATATTTTACACAATTTACAGAATAGTTTATCTTCGCTGCAACAAAAAATATCACCATATTCGGAAATAAGTCTCTTAAACTTCGCCGAACGAATTTTCTCCCCCTTAGGCAGAGTCAGACCTCTGCCGGTACACAAGGTGAATTTACAACCCTTGCCCTGTTGCCGTTGTGTCGAAAAACTGCTCCCTTTGCACTGCTCTATAAATGACACTCGGGAGAAAATTAAACGCAGAATAAATATGGGAAATGCCTGCTATTATTCGGTTGAGAAGCTTTTGTCATCAAGTCTGCTATCAAAAAACCTGAAAGTTAGAATTTATAATACAATTATACTACCGGTTGTTCTGAATGGTTGTGAAACTTGGACTCTCACTTTGAGAGAGGAACAGAGATTAAGGGTGTTTGAGAATAAGGTTCTTAGGAAAATATTTGGGGCTAAAAGGGATGAAGTTACAGGAGAATGGAGAAAGTTACACAACGCAAAACTGCACGCATTGTATTCTTCACCTGACATAATTAGAACCATTAAGTTCAGACTTTTGAGATGGGCAGGACATGTAGCATGTATGGGCGAATCCAGAAATGCATATAGAGTGTTAGTTGGGAGGCCGGAGGGAATAAGATCTTTCGGGATACCGAGACGTAGATGGGAGGATAATATTAAAATGGATTTGAGGGAGGTGGTATATGATAGAGAATGGATTAATCTTGCACAGGATAGGGACCGATGGCGGGCTTATGTGAAGACGGCAATGAACCTCCGGGTTCCTTACAAGCCATAAGTATAGTACTGCGTGTTCAGTTCAAAATGTGTCATGGCTCGCTGTATGTCGTCATGTGGCTAGCCGATGAGCCTAGAGAATTCAATCTTCCTACACTCCCGCAGACGCGTATTACCTAAATGCGAGAGAAGTTGCCTAGTACGTACGGCGTTCATTCTGAAGTACGCAGAGTCCGTGGTAACCCACGGACTCTGGAAGTACGAGTACGTACCGATACGTGCGGTAACGCCGGTAGTGTCAGGAATGTGAATTGTTTGGAAACACGTACTGAGGTGAGGTTTTTTCTTACTGTCGGGAGATGGCGAGAGGGTTAAGACGATTACTTACGTATTTGTTGACATTAACTTGGACGGTCAATATGGACACGGAGCATTTGATTTTTGTTGCGGAATGTTGTGGTATGCAACGGATGATAACAAATACCCTGTGTACGACTTTCCCGCGCAAAACACAGTTCGAAAGAGGTTATGGTAGCACACAGACAGTACAGACCGCCATCTGTTACTACGACGTTCAAGTTATACCGTACACGTTCTCAAGTTCAGATTGAACGCCTTGATTAATAGGCAACTTCTCTGACATAAAATCTGAAACTCGCTTCAAATCGCCGACTCACAACAGTGACGTCATGGCACACTTTGAAATGAACACCCAGTATAGTATATATTATAGCATATTCCTTAGTATCAACTCCCCTTCTGCTAACAACGCCATATCATCAGCAAATCTTATGCACTTTATTCGTCTCCCTCCTACTTTTACCTCTCCCATGTTCTGAAAACTGTTCCATTCCAAATCTCGTCACTTTTTGTACCAACACTAGGCAATCACATACAGTGGAATTGTTTGGTGAAATACGTGATAACTGGGGCTGAAGAAAAGTAAATAAGTAATCTAAATAAATTCTATATACATTGTTTAGAAAACGCGTCGCTTTGCCGGGTGTCTCTATTGTCTGAAGGATCAGAGAGAGTGAACATCCGACTCTCCTCAATAGTAGACCTGCTTAAATGACGTGAGGATGTATCAGGATGCCGAAACAACAATCCAACAAAAAACAGATAATAGGAGGACTGAATTCAGAACATGGGGAAAATGTGTTTGACTTAATTGGTAATGATGCTTTTTTTTTTTTTTTTTTGTAAATTTGATATTTATTGCGAGTTAATTAATTTGAAACATATGTAATTATAAGTAATTGTGTAAATGTAAATTCTATTATGAGTTCATTCATAGGGAGCGGACTGTACAAGCGGCCGCTTCAGTAACAAGTCGCGCGTGCGCACAAGCATTTTATAAACACAGAGCTCTACTTACGATACAGCGTAACCTGTAACCCAGGGATGTCGAACAGCGCTCTCGAGCTGTGAACTGAAGAGCCTTCACTCCTCCCTTACCGTGCAACGGTTCAATACAGGTAGCAGCAGACCGGGCGAATGATCGTAAACAAAAGCGAAACTGCTAATGGGGCGGCTGGTACGTTGATAATTTTTATACATCTTACTTATTTTAGGAGCTCATTTTAGATTTGTACTTGATGAAAGGCTGATGAGCAAAGAATGTAAGCTTACATGATGTTGAATGATGGTGATGATGATGATGATGATGATGATGATGATGATGATGATTATAGCGTTTTAACTATTAGGTCATTCCATGAATGTTGTTCGTTAGTAATAATAATGTTTCTTAAAAGTATTTATTTCAGTCACTGACTTCACAGCATTTGTTTAAGGTGCTACACCTTTACATTACATATTTAAAAGACGTATGAACGTTTTCGTTGGTCTACGCCAACATCATCAGATACGAAGTACATTTCAGCAATATCAGTGCTCTCTACATAATATCTACAAATACAAAACATACTTAGTTGCATGCAAAATGAGACATATTAAAAACCAACATTGCTGTGATACACATTGACATTCTATATGACTGCCTTGACTGTCACTTACTTAAAATACACGTATAGATTAAAAAAAAATATTGATTTACATATGTATAAATGCAAGTCTTCACATATGAGATAATAAAATGACATGATTTAAAAGTGATAAAAAAAATAAAATATAAAACTATGATAAAAATTATGAATGTGAATGTCTTAGTTTTATATTTTATTATTTTTATCACTTTTAAATCATGTCATTTTATTATCTCATATGTGAAGACTTGCATTTATATATATATGTAAATCAATATTTTTTTTTGTAATCTATACGTGTATTTTAAGTAAGTGACAGTCAAGGCAGTCATATAGAATGTCAATATGTATCACAGCAATGTTGGTTTTTAATATGTCTCATTTTGCATGCCACTAAGTATGTTTTGTATTTGTAGATATTATGTAGAGAGCATTGATATTGCTAAAATGTACCTCTTATCTGATGATGTTGGCGTAGAGCAACGAAAACGTTCATACGTCTTTTAAATATGTAATGAAAAGGTGTAGCACCTTAAACATATGGTGTGAAGTCAGTGACTGAAATAAATACTTTTTAGATACAATATAGACTTCTCTGAAAATTAAAAATGAATTGCAAAATAATAATGTTGTTAATATCATGTTTAAAATATCAACTTAGTGTGTAGATATGATAGCAGTGCAAATTCAAGATCAGGAACGTAAACTGTTTTGATGTACAAAATTAATTACTTTTAGCGTAACTTGAAATTTGTTCCTAGTTTTTGTTACAGCTTCAAAAATATCTTTTCCTCCTCTAGTAAAATGACATCTACAAGATCTCCATGAACATTGAAATCTGAAACGACACTCCTTATGAATATAGCTAGCTGCACCTTATTCTTGAGCTAGTGAGTAACAAAAAAAAGTTTTCATTCTTGCTATCAGTTGTCCCTCCAAGTTATCTCCCATTTTGATATGCCCTCTACAACAATATTACGAGACAAACTTACAGATTTAAAATCATTAACGTATTCCGGACATATCTATTTTGCGTCAACTATGAGAGTCTTTCACAAATTCTCCGTCAGTAAATAGCTTTGAAGCCGTTGCAATAATTTCACATATTTTATAGCTAGCACGAACCAAGCTTGTTCTACTAACACCCGATAATTATGGAAGGTTTTATGAATTCAGTCTTGATTTTAATTCCTCTAAACCCTTTTCAGGAGTGGCACCGGATAACTTTTCTGGTCCGTAAGCTTCTGCATGTGTTGAATTAAAATTTCCTTTTATGATGGCTTAAGTATCAAAGTTCCTTTCTACATATTAAGCAATGTGTATTTCCGTCCTGATAAATAAATATTTGTCTGTCCACTCACTATTGAATCGTCGTTTCATATCCATACCAGCCGCCAGAGTTGATACACACTGCGTATAGAACACGGATCCAGCGAGCTCAGATTGACCGTACTGACTGCCGTTTCAGCTCAACTACGGTAGGAAACAGTAGTAATCGTTTAACAGTTTGAGAGCGCTGTTCGACATCCCTGCCCTATTATCTATGCCTTGCCATAAAACAGCTCACTATTCTTCCTCTTTCACAGTATCAGCAATTCGTTTCTGGAACTCCCTACCCAGCTCCCTCAGGAACTGTCGAACGATATTGTAATTTAAAAGTGAATTATTTAAACAAGTGACCAGTATTCAGGTTTAATTCTCCTTTGTGTGTATATGTGTATATATGTAATTTTCCTCAGCGTTGTATAGTTATAATTTACATTTCAATTTGTCATTCTTGTAATTTGTAATATTGGTTCACTTACCTCTTGCATATTCATTGAATGTAACTTCTAGCCTTATATTATTTGTAATTATTATTATTATTATTTTTTAATTTATTGATTGATCAGCGCATTTAACGCTATACAGATCATTTCTAAAAATTATAAATATAGGCAAAAACGTATTACGGCGAACGCCAGTAGGGGAAGTTATCCCCACCCGCGCCGCTCGGCACCTCGCTCGCATGCTCTCTCTCTCTACTGTCTCTCTCTACTATCTGTCCCGCTTCGATGGATCACTGCCTACCACTATGTAATACGCATTAGACAACTGTCCACAACATGTACTGATACAACACAACATAACACAACACAATGTAATGTGGTTTTCATTAAACAACACTCACCTGTTAACTTTGCACGTCCTCGAAGTAACACAATAGTCTTTTTTTCCCACAGGTTGGACACTCGTAATGAGTACACGTCTTCGGTACGGATCATCACTACACGTGGTTACGTCTGTACACGAAGTTGGACACGGACACAATGAAGCCACCCCCGTAGTCAACCCCTAACAAGCGACATTCACAAGCCCACCAGTTTCTACCCACGCTATTCGGTCATTGTCCCCTTCTACAATACGTTATGGCAGTTCCCTTAAACATAAATAGATTCATTTTCCCTTCTACCCCAACTCGCCTCGGTAGCCGAGAGGTCTAAAGCGTGAACAAAAAGCGTGCGTTTAGGTTTAGTTATAACTTTCTCGGATCGAATCTCCCCTCCTGCGAAGTCGTAAGAAAAAAAAAGAGAGAGACATCACAGTCTACTATATACAGTCGCGAAGCTCAATATGTAGTAAAAATGCAAACATGGGTAGTTGCCCACCACTAGGATCGCTACTATCGCCTCATCATCGCAGATCTCTCTCCTAGCAGCCGACAAAATATGTTACACTTTCGTTGTCGTGTTCTTTTGGAAAAATTAACACCTTCCTTCCATTATTGAAATATTAAATGCATAAAGTTAATTTATTATTTTAATGAAGTATGTTAAATTCCACCATAAACTCGAAGATACCTGCAAGAAATAAGTTAATATAATTTTTGTTTGTGCAAAACGAACTGAAATTTACTATAATAGCTTCACTCATTCAAGATTATAGCGATAATTAACTATGAAACCAATAAATATTAATTTGCATTTCTCTTTACAACAATAATAATGGAAATATGAATTAATGGAGTAACTTACGTGTACCGGTACTTGTAGTGTAGGCTTACGTAGTTAACAAAGTGGGATGAGGTTAAGCAACAATAATCACACCAGAATTGGAAATAAAACGTGATCAATAAATTTTATTGTAACAGACTTTTTCTACTTCTCTAGTAAAGCAACAAATAAAAATAACAACAAAATTAATAGCTATAAATAAAAACATATCCTTTCAAAAAAAAAGTATGAATAAGAAATAATAATCCCACCAGAATTGAAAATAAAACTTGATCAATAAATTTCATTACGAACTTCATTTTTCTACGTCTTTAGTAAAATAACACATAAAAATAATAACAAAATTAATAGCTACAATTAAAAATATATCATCTGAAAAAAAAGTAGACCTAACCTTTATTTCTATGGAAATTTAGCAGCCTAAGTGACAGAACTTTAACCGGTATCTAATGTCCTTTCGGTTAGATTGAAACATTTCATTGTGGAATTTAAGGATATAATGTATTCTAACAGTCACAAAGAACTTCAAAATTAAGAGTTTTGTTTCTGCACAGCATTCTTGTGGAAACCCAGGAACCTTTCTGAATCTTTCGGAAATCGGAAAAAGGATAACTCTGGCCTCTTTTTCTTACTGTTCCTACAATTTATAGCACTACAAACGTCTCCTCCTTGTCCCATATTATTATTCCAATTATTATATTTCAGCCATTAACATTTTCATTATAACCAATAACGAACATTTCACAAGCATCAGTGTGAAATATGCAACGAGCTAGCACTCGATAGAAATACGACACAGTCTAAAGTCGACCATGGACAATCTATTGTTTCTAGTTGCTAGCCGCTTGGAGCGCTTTATCACGAGATTTGCAAAAAAAAAACACCTCAAGCTTCGCGACTGTATATAGTAGACTGTGGAGACATTAAGCAAGGAACAGAGAAGGAGAGACTGGAGAGAAAGAGAAAGAGAGAGAGAGAGAGTGTGTGACAGGACGAAGTTCCTCTTTTGCTTCGTAGATGTCGTTACTCTTTTTGTACCACTTTCCTACACTAGATGTCACCCCACCCTAAACCCCTATTTCCACTCTTTCCCGCTAGGGTGTGTGGTGAGCTTGTAGGGGAAAAGTGGAAAGGGGACGTGGGCGGAGCTTTGCGTTCGTCATATTACGTTTTTCCCTAAATATAATATACGACACTTAATTGAGGGCAGCCTAGATTGGGCTCCTCAATGAACAAAAATAATTTTTAATAAATAATTATTTACATAGATTGGTGTGATGATGAATTTTGATTATAATATGAGGTCCATTGGAAGTCGGCTATTGATTCTGGTGGGAAATGTGGACTTCTTTCCGAGAGAGTAATGGACGGCAATTTTTATTTAGTATGTTGGCATTATTTTACTCGACTTGTGCTTGTATAACTATATAAATTTTTATGCTCGACCATGCTGAAATGTAGTAATTATACACCTGGTAGCAGTCCTTTAATGCATGCCATTAAAATACACCTATTCATTAAAGTTCAGGTTTTCGATTATTCTCGGATATGCAATTGAAAGACAACGAGGGAAACGTCACGGAGGCTGGAAATCCAATACTGTCGCAGAAGGTTATGTTCTGTTACTATAATAATTAGCGTTAATTGTAAATAATATTCAAATAAATTCAATTTGTCATCTCGTTTTTCAATTCTAAATCAATTTCCAGGTTATATCAAAATTAGTTCATGTTATTCTCTAGATTACATCAAGGTCAATGACATTATTGTTCCTCGGAAAAAATCAATTATTTTCGCGTCTGCGCACATCTCACAATTTACGAGCTATGCACGAGGTCACTTCCGATCTTCAGTCAGATACGAATAGAATGAATACTTCTGAATAATTTCAAGTTAGAAATATAGTCGAGAATAAAAAGTGGTATGAAACTTGCCTATAATGGTAATTACGACGCTCGTATGAAAATTATGAAACTCGCTTGTTCTCGTTTCATAAACAAACATACTCGCGTCTTAATTACTATCATTATAGGCTCGTTGCATAATGTATTATTATCAGTGATCTTTAAATATTAGTCTATAAAACTGTATCAGCTTCTTTTGTTTCTGGCTAAGTGGAAGAGAAGGCCTGATGGCCTTTACTTCGCCAGAAGATATTAGATATTAGGATAATGAAGTTCAAGAACTCACGTATTTAACTAAAATTCAGGATTTATTACTTTATATTATTTTTTCTCTCGGGATTGAGAGGGACACCCCTGAATCTCGAGTAATCATGATGGTTAATCTTTGATTTTAAAGGAGAGAAGTTTGAACTCCGGAGAGATTATTCCCAGAGCCAGCTGAATACGTGAGGGTTTAAGACTCCCTGCAGTAATAGGTATAATGCAGATTATCGGATCATTTTAAGTGATAGGCCGTTTGCCAAGGAAAATGGCAATCAATTGGTGAGAGGTGGGAGTTCGGATAAGACTTGCTTGATTTATTGATGGGTTTTGCACCCCAAGCATTTGAACCACTAGGTTGCAATAGAACTCCCTCTCCTGCCCCCTTCGTCCCTTCACGGCGCTCTCAACCCCTAACTCCTATATATACGCACCGTTCCCATTAACGGCTTAAAATTAAGATCACTTTGTTTCAAATTGGCTACGCTTGCATTTTCTTGTTAAAGCCGTTAGGATATTAGGCTGCAAGTGTGATCGAAATTTCGTCTTTATCTAAAACTTAGGAAACCGCATGATTCTACTTGAGACCAAGAAAGATTTATAGCGAAAAAATGATCTTATTTGAGAATGCTTTGCATTCGAGACGTTAGTAAAGCAATAAATTACATATCTGGGCAATTGAAATAATTCTAATTTATTTCTTTCCATAGGAATATAAAGTTGAAAATAAAATCCGACTTATTGTTTAAGAAGATTATAATGGTATGAAATGCATTAACTTTTTGTGCATATTCGATTATAGACTATGAATTTACTTGTCTTACGGAGAAAGTGTTATACTGGCAAAAGGTAAGGGAAGTGTTTCATGTTTAAAATTTAAAATACAATCTCGTGCCTTAGCGTCGTGATCAAAGAGGGCGTTTCTCAAACTTTGGTCCGTGGACCACCTGTGATTTCCGAGGTCTGTCCTTATGGTCCTTCAAAAAAAGGCAGAAGAAAAAATAAAATTCAAACGAATTGTGTATCACTCTATAGCTGAAAATCTCAGAGTTTGGAAGTGACACATGGCAATCGCCTTTCACTTTTTCTCTCAGTTCTGACTTTTTATGAAATTGGTTACCTTATCCGTCTACTGACTTCCCAATATACTCTCAACAACAAAAGAGGGATTTGAAGCACTATGAACGTGGTGTTTCTCGCCATCTTTTCCTTACACATCTGGCGCCGCCCCTGTAACCCAGCCAGGGACCACCCAAATTCATAACAGAGGACCGAACCTTTCTATGTATTTATGACTTTCTTAATAGTTTTGCCGACACTCAGTTTGCACATTGAAATTGTCACGTACTGTACGTCATACACCAATAATACAACTCTGAGGTCACAATTTGAAACTTATTTTCCAAGTAAATATGACGAATTTTCATGTGTTCGTGATCACTTTCATTGCGATATTGAAACTAACAAACTTTCATTGAGTGAAAGAGAACAGCTAATTGAACTCTCGAATGAGACCGGACTTAAAATGAAATTCCAAGCGGAAGATATGGTTAATTTCTAGACCGTATCACAAGTGAAAAGAGAATATAGTGAAGTGTACAATGGTGCTTAAAGATTGAATTTGTTTCTACGTATCTATGTCAGAAAGGGTTTTCATCACTAACTCTAATAAAAACAAAGTAGGCTACCGAAATCGACTCGATGTATATGACGATCTCCGACTTAAGGGGAGAGGATGGTATTTTTGATGAGAAATGATTAAATTAAAAAAAATCTTTAATATACCCTGTGATATGTTTGGATCACCATTTTTAAACTTCCTGCATTATGGACTTTTAAATCACAAGCCCACTTTTATTGTTGTTTCCGGTAAATTAAATTTTCAAATTTTTTTTCTTTAAAATACCCTTTGATATGTGTGGAATGCATTGCATAACATTTTGTGGGTATTTGTGCCCTTATCGGATGTTGAGACGTCATTTTTAAACTTCCTGGGCTATGGATTTTTAAATCACACGCCCGTTTTTATCGGTTTCCAGTAACTTCATTTTTTTTTGCTACATTGCCAGACAAAATGAATATAATTTCTGAACTATTAAAGATACTGTACATGCATGAAATTTAGAACACACATTCTTTAGACTGTTAGGAAACTTTTCTTTGTAACAGAATTTTGTTAATTGATTTCATTTTAAAAATACGTCCGTTTGTTTGCAAGAAAGGAAATCAGAAAATTGTTACTAAATTTTAATTGTTTATTTTACAAACGTAGGGACTAATATCGAAATTCTGTTACAGACAGTTTGTAGAACATACGTTTGCAAATACATTGCAAAAACTGTTTGAATCTATCTTTAACGGTTTAGATATAGCGGTTTTAGTACAATCCTGCATTGAGTATATTTTTTTCAAATTTGGGCCTCCAAATAATTTTTTTTCAAAATATTTTTATTTGGTTGAGTTGCCACAGCTATGAGCTCTCTACATACAAAAATTAATAATTTACACCAAATAGGAAAAAAGTTAAAAAAAATAACATCCTCTCCCCTTAAGCTTACCAGCATACGTCCAAATATAGAACTGTGCAAGATTCGGCAGGCTCATCCATCTTATTAATGTGAATACCAACATTTATTTTTTTTTTTAGTTAATAAGTTAAAGATTATCCAAACTCTAAGAACCTTGAATTATTAAAGAAACGAAACTGAATTTTCTTCTATTAACATTAGCTCAATTAGTTATAATATGAAATTAATTTAATTTAATTAGTTATATTTAATTGATTTTATTTTAAAATGTAAGTATATTGATATTAAAATATGCTACAAAAATGATAAATTTGCTTTCGAAGGGAACAAGAGTAAGGTGGTCCGCGGAACTGCTCTGACCTAAAAAAGTGGTCCCCACTTCAAAAACGTTTGAGAAACGCTGTCTTAGATAACACGATCAGGAATCTTGTTACTGAATCAGACATTTTCTCATGAAGTTTCGGTCTGTGTGCAAGACCGGTGTCCACCTAGCATTGTGACAATTTAGGAGAGCAATGCTATGTTTTAAAATTCGGTTTCGTAAACCACATGCAACGACGGGAAGCGGGGGTTTCATCGTGCTGTCCACACGATACCTCCGTTCTGGTTGGACGATAGTACCACTATTCCATTTGCAGCGGAAATGGATGGATATATTGGAGGAACGGGCCGGACGGGTAGACGGACAGACAGATAAATAAATAAATGAATAAATATGTAAATAATACATGCATACACACAGTGCGACACAACGCTTGACTACTAGGGTTGTTCAGAAATATAAAACTATGAATCTGCCACGAAACATTGTAGCCAGTTGGATTGAGGACCTTGCAAAGCTCACTACTGCAGCTTAAAGGACCTCCAAAAATGTTGAAGCCTTTACACTGACATTGAATATCGCACAGTTCTTTTAAAGATAAAAAGGTATAATATCATTTCAAATGTATAGTAATTTTTGAGGATTAACAGGGCAGAGTTCATATTTATGCATAATTGGGACAGAAAACGTTACTAATATAGCATGCGTAAGCGATGGATGTATAAACAGTCTGTAACTATACATGAGAATTGCATTGCTATAGTTATATACACGAAACCCCTTGTTTAAACGTTGTATATAGAGAAAAAATGGCCGCCCCTCTAACAGCTTTTTTATCGATTGTCATTTTATGATGACGGTTGCCTTGTAATCACAGGAGAACAAACCGAAGAGTACAGATACAGGGACATCATTTTATTTTTACTTCAATTTTTATTGTATCTGAGTTTTTTAATGTACTTCACTCCCACCCCTTCTACTAATGAAGTTCCAGCTGTTCCCCACATAGAATCAAGGCCGCATATAGTAAACAGCACTGAGTTAGTGGGCACAGTACGTTCCAGAAATATGTTCACGTTTTCCAGTGACGAAAGAGCTTTCAATATTGAATCATATTTTCGCACAGGTACTGTCCGTTTGCCTACGTCGCATCCCGATTTCCCCCACCTGCTTCTGCTCGCCCCTCTGTAAAAGCTGGGCTGTCTTAGCTCTTTTCTGAAAACATTAATTTCTGTTAGGAATTGGACGTTTACGTAATATTATACAGCTGTTTAAAATAACTTAAATAAAAGGGCCTCGTTAAGCAATTAACTGTCACGTGATTTCCCCCCTTTCTACGATCCTGCGGCATAACCACTTGGACGGACAGTAGATAGCATGTCTGAGTAATTTTATCTGTGCGGGTCGGGCAGAAGTGAAGATTGAATTCACAGTATATAAGGTACTCTTTTATAGAGTAGGTACAAAATTATTTCAACATGAGTTACTAGTACGAAGGACGAAACTGGCAATTGGAATTTGATGCAATAGTTTATAGTGCGATAATATGCACAAAAGAACTGAAGCCTGTATCGAAATGAACGGTCACTATTTTAAAAAATTTGTTTAAATATCCATATTATGATTATTTTTCCATTTAACTTCATTCTCTATATCGTACGCTAATGCGCTGTAGATAGTATAATATACACTGCATAATGAATACGTTCGCATGGATAACTCAGTTCGTGAGTAAAAACACTTAGCCCTATTGTTAATACAGTACTGCGTTTTGATTAAACAAGAACCTAATGAAAATTATCGAACTCAAAATCGCGATATTTTCTAGTTTACGTAAACGGATGAACTACGTTTCTTCCCTCCTATACCTAGTAAAGTGATTTGTTTGTGTTTTACGCCAGTATCATCGAACTCCAGTCGTGGAAGGGGGTAGCAAACGGTGTTTCCGGTTCTCTAAAGGTATAGCCAGGTTAATATTAAAAATGTTAGTAAAAGTAAAATGATGTCCCTGTAGAATAATATTGCTGTAGCTGTACTCTTTGACCTAAATATAGCGTGGTAATCGATCAGCCGCTGTTGTACTATCGACACTTAGCGCGGCACACTAGCACTCATTATCGGATGCAATAGAGAACCTCAGTTATTCTATTACCTTTCGTAATGACGAAACTATGACGTAGCTGTGCAGTAGCATACGTACGATATATGTAGTGATTATTAGTCGGGAATTTACACACGACTTATAAACGAGCTACTCAGTGTGTAAGTATAAGACAGCTAAACGTCTGTATAAGAGTTTTTAATAGTAAAACTCGTATTGTATTACTAAACTGGAGTATGTTTTACCTATATCTTTATTTTGATACTAGCCGTACCCGTGCGCTCCGCTGCACCCGTTAGAAATAAATATAAAGTAATTATATAATTAAAATAGGACATTTGATCCAGGGAACATTCGTGTTTGATAGAAGGATAAATCGTTTAATATGTTACTTAATTTAAATTGCATTTAAATAATTAAAATGTGGTCATTTTGGTCCAGAGATCACTCATTTGGTGCAATGACAATTCCTTTAACATGTTTCTTAATTGTTATTACATGTAACCATAGTTGAATAAAGATTGACATATCATTTAGTTTTAATGTGTATACTTTATAATACTTGCTATATGTTTCAGAAGTTACTGTAATAACATTGTAGAATTATATCCATCTAGAGAAACTACACTTTCGAATGGTGAAATGATAATTAAAAAATTAATTAGCTTCCGATATTACTTCATACAAACACAGAAACATTCTCTTAGGCTATGTTTAATAACTTTCGATTGTTGTAGTCCAAGACCCCTTATAGACGAAGTCATTATTTTGTTTTTATTTCAGTACAGCGCCTTAGATGGCGTTGTTATTGTAATTTTAAAACTCATTTATCTCATTAAATGTCAGTTCTATCGAAATTGTGTATAGAATAAAACTTATCGGAAATTATTTTTAAAGAAACGTTTGTTATGTGACATTTTTCATGAAAATTAATAATAAGGGAGATATTTCGATTTAATTCAACCCCCCTTCTAACCCCCCTTTTAAATGAAGTATTTTGAATGCCATATAGCCTAAAATCTAAGTTACAACAAACTTAATTTATATTCCAACTTTCATATAAATCGGTTCAGCCATTATTGCGTGAAAAGGTAACAAACATCCTGACAGAGACAGACATACAAAGAAAATTTCAAAAAAGCGATTTTCGGTTTCAGGATGTTTAATTATACATGTTAACACCAATTATTTTTGGAAAATTGAAAATAACCAGAAAGATTTTGGCTATAGATTTATTATTAGTATAGATAACAGTGATACCACAAAGCGAGTTTTTTCGAAACTATATTTAGTACCTGATTGTCCAAAACTTATGACAAATGCTTACAGACGGGAATCTAGTATTTCGAGTAGCCAAATTGTTCACCCCGTCTACAGGAATTATCTGTACTCGCGGATAAGGTAGACATTGATGCCGCGCACAGCTCAGACTTTGTACACATTACATCGTCATTGTGGTTTTCAGTTTGATACATCTATCTTAGCTGCCAAGAAATATTAAATTCTTCGATACGTACAGGACTTAAAAGAGTTGAATTACGGTAACTTTATCTGTGCGGGATGTAAGTAGCCTATCCAGAAATAATACGGAAATCAAGAAAACCTTATCCCGCAAGGGGATAGTATTTCATATACAAGGTGGCCCAAAACATCGGAAATTTTGAAATGTTTAATGTAATTAGGTAATATTAGGTAATTAGGTAACATTAGGTAATAGATAGCAACGAATAAAAAATGAAATATTGCTCACAACATCTTGCCATTTTGTTATTCTTGTAATGGAAAATTGGAGTGGTGAATAACAGAAGCCCACAGCGTTCAGTTCGACGTCATGCAGCTGCTCTCAGATGAAACATTCGAGTGTTCAAAGATACTGTGACTGGATTTAAAGATCCATCCATATAAGCTATAGATAGTCCAGCAAATAAAGCCCAATGTTTACCTAATGCGTCAACAATTTTGTGAACAAATGATGGTAAAGCTGAACGAGGACGACAATTTCATTGATGAACTCTGGATGTCTGACGAAGCTCAACCCCATATTAATGGATTCTTGATTAAATAGAATTTTCACTATTGGACTCCGCATAATCCTCTTCAGCTAGATCAGCGTCCTCTACACAATAAAAAAGTTACCGTGTGTTGCGCTGTGTCATCGTCTGGTGTTATGAGCCCTTACTTTATTGAAGATGATGGTGATGATCACTGTCAATTCTGTTCAGTACGTTGCCATGATTGAAAACTTTGTTGAGCACGTACTGCAGAATTTTCCACAAATCATCTTGTTTCATCAAAACGGTGCAACGTCACACACACAGCACGAATATCGATGTCAGCTGTACGTAGTTGTTTACTAACCGTGTGATTTCCAAAAACGGTGACATTTCATGGCCATCAAGATCCCCGGATTTAACAGCATGCGATTTCGTCTTGCAGGGCTAACTTAAGAGCAAGGTGTACCGTAGTCGACCTTCTACGACAGAAGAACTGAAAGCGAAGATCCGAGAAGAAATAGCTGAAATTTCTGTTGAAATGTTATTTCTAGTAATGTAAAATGTTCTTAAGAGACTGCAGGAATGTCTACACAGAGATGGTGGTCACCTATTGGATGTCATTTTCAAAACATAATTATCGGGATGAAATCCATCATTGGCATGCATTGTACTATTAAGTATGAATAAATTTATTTAAAGTATTTGAGGCGTTCTATAAGAAAAGGGCGAACTCGCCAAATGTACCTTTAGAGATAATCGATGTTCAAAGTATTTTACCTGTAAACGAGATAAAGGTGAAGCCGCCAAGGACACGCCTGTAAATAATGATAATTACTTTGTACACTGAAAAACGAATACCTTTATTGAAAATTGCAATTAAATGTCCAATTTAATATTCCAACTTAATAGTGATCATAGATGGCATTATGAATTCATCAATATTATGGGAATAATTTTAAAAGAGTGTACTAGAAAAACCAAAGGGCGTAGAATGAACTCAATAATGTGGCAGACAATGATGATTAATAATAATAATAATAATAATAATAATAATAATAGGCATAATAATAGTAATAATAATAATAATAATAATAATAATAATAATAAATAAAACACTTAATCGCACTGATATGTGGCATTTACAAAGTGTCTCAAATTATTAATAAAAAAAATAACTAGATGCATGTCATGTTATTACTCTTATAATCAAAAGTGTTCTCACTTGTTCTGGGAATAGAGATGCTAATAATTCATTGCATCATCTTCATGAAGATGTTCCTCTGAGTCGGTCACTGCTAGTTGCACGTTTTGTTTTATGATCACGTCATCCAGAAACGTTCTGTTGTACATAGATAAGGAGAGCTTTCATATCCTTTACTTTATCAGAAGTGAGCTTTATTGGCGTGATATAGTACCTTTTTGGCAAAACCAGCTGAGAGATATCGGCCTGTTCTTAATGCGACATCTTTTCACATCAACACTGGTTACGAGCTTAGAAATATAGGCATTCAGGAGGTCATAATCACCAAACTTCCAGAAATTACGAAATACTGGTTGTATTTTCTCCATACCTAATGCGTTGAAGCACTCACAAGTACATGGCGGGCCTATACCGCGAGCTTGCACATGTCGAGATGTTTTCGTACTAATGTACGATTCACCTTTGTTCCTTTCAATCTTTGCTTGTACGTTTATTCATTGTTCGACAAGCCTCTGACGTTTCCTATAATAACCAGATATGTCTGGTTGAATGTCACTGTCACTATTACTCATACTAAGCTATTACAATGTCCATAAATACACGTAATTCCTCACTACGGTTGTACTCGTCTGTGTGGTTACAACAACACTGAGACAATGAATGGCGCGCGCCTTCAGGCAGAGTGGCGTATTCGCCCTTCTCGTACGGAGTAATATGAATATTATGAACCTGTCACAGACTACGCAGTTTCTTCAACCTTACAAACGATGATAATTTCGATGTAGTAAGGGAGAGCCCGCCAACGTGTGCTAGAGTTATGTTACAGATGTGTGTGTTTAAATATTCCGAGTAGTAAAAAAACACAAAATTCGACGCTTGGCTGGCTCGTCCTTCTCTTACGGAACGCCTCATTTATAATAATAATAATAATAATAATAATAATAATAATAATAATGGTTTATTTTAACTGGCAGAGTTAAGATCATTCGGCTTTCTCTTCCACTCAACCAGTATGATAGAAAATAATTACTACTATGCTATGAATATAACATAATTAATACAATACAATACAATACAATACAATATAATACATAATTAATATAATACAATGACAATTCTTTCATCTTCACAACACCAATAAAATAATTATGTAATAACAACAACAACAATAATAATAATAATAATAATAATAATAATAATAATAATAATAATAATAATAATAATAATAATAACAGTAATGGTAGTCATACCTAAATTAAATTGAATTATTAAACTCGATCACAATTATAACTTCAATTTGACTGCGCCCGTAAGAAATCGTTTAGCCTTTTTTTGAAAGTGGTTATTGTCTGGCAGCCCCTAATCTTCTGAGGTAGAGAATTCCATTCACGGGGAACTGAGCCAGTAAAAAAGGATGAATAGGTGGGATGTTCTATGGGCAGGAATTGCTAGGGTTTGGCTCTTCTGTGACCTAGTGTTTAGATTGTGATTGGAGGATAAGTAGTTAAACCGGGAACGAAGATAATTTGGAGTAGAAGTGTGGAGAACTCGAAACAGAAGAGAGAGCGATCTTCCTTAAATCTCCATTTCAAAATTTCGCGAACTTTTGGGCCACCTTGTATTTAATACGTATCTTCCTACTGAATTTCATAAACGTACTCTTCTCATCTAACTTTGACTTGGAAAGTAGATTTAGAAGATTAGTAGTAATTGTCTATCAGAGTATTCCATAATGACGGTTTTAGCAGTGTACGTTTTCTCTAAGCGACTCAATTATCTAATCCTACAAGATGAATGGTGCATGTTGTTGATTTTTAAAGCGCGAACTGGAATATTATGACGTCGGCTAGAAGATCAGTGTGCCCTAGTTGGCAAGCTGAAAGTAATTCAAAACCTTGCAAACTATTTTAAGAAAATCTTGATAACCGCCAAAATCAAAGGCAACGATCACGTTTGCCAGGAAAGAATCAAAGTTGAAGCGCCAAATTGGCTTCTTGTACAATTAAATTTTATATCCGTGAAGAGGTATTTGAGAGTTAGCGTGATGAGATTGGACAGCCATGTCGATTGCCGCTGGTCTTATTTTTACGAAATAGTTATCATAACATTTCAAGGAAATTTGAAAATAGAAACGAGGCGCCACACTAGAGGCGTCTAATGAAATGACATTTTGTTGTAACTGAAGGTCAAATAACATGAGAAACAACACAATATATGTCACTTATTACGTCGTGAATATAACTGGTGTCTCGAAGTCCACACTTTCCTTTTCATCATAGGGGTGTAGTGGGTACAGTGAGACAGAAAATATTAAGACATATGTATGCAAGTGATAATCCAAACATTTTCTAAAATTTTATGAATAATTTTATTATGAAACCATTAAAATGTAATGTATCCATTATTTTAAGCTACAGTTCCTAAATTTGTTACTAGTATGTTCATTTTTAATGTTAGTTAATGGTAAATGTAATATAATTACAGTTTGTATTTGCAAATCATTGGTACATGGGAACAGTGAGACGTCTCAGTGTACCCTTCAATGGCATGTCTCACTGTTCCCTTTACGCATAGTTCATTAAAAAATGACGCCATCACTTCAAAATTAAAACAAGAAAGACGAAACTTTGCCAAACATAATCTCAAATACCAAAGTATTAGGTAACAAAACATTCATATTTATAACTCATTTTTATATCCAATATAACCTCCATTAAACACAAGCGAAAATTTTACTTCTAGAGTGAAAAATTACGAATTATTTTTTCATCACTTGCCTTTATAACTAGAATCAAATCGAGTATGAAAATACTGTTACTTTACTCATGCAACATACAACTCCACTGTTACCAACATCTCAACATCAAAATTTACCATCTAATAAAAAATGTCTCACTGTTTTCCCTGTCTTACTGTACCCACTTCTCCCCTACATTTTAAAAGTATCGTGAAAATTCAGTTCTTTTATCGTGTTAGGAACGTATTCATTTATAGTTTATTTCCCTGAACTGTTATTAAATTGTCCTCGTCATAGCCGTTTCTTTTCGGCTGAGAATGCACTTGGGCGTTGGTGCGATACCAGCTGGGATGATTACTTTGCTGGGTTTTTCTCAATTGTGACGCAAACATCAGATAATCACATGACCAATCCTCGACCTTATCTCGCCAAATTCCATGTTGGTATCACCAATTTTATCGACGTTCTGGTAACAGCGCAGTTAAACGAATATTAAAAAACTGTTACACAAAAGACATGTCTTTAGAAATGAGTGCTATATAGCTAATTGTTAACGCACAAACTCACTTATATATGTACTAAAATCGACAGTTAGAAGTACCAAGATATTAAAATATACGTATGTTTGTAATTAAGTGTAAATATAATAGAGTTCTCGGAAAACGATGAATGTCACAGTTTTCTTAAGGTTGATGTCGTTATCTAATTCAATGGATCACTACGAAATTTAATGTTGTTCTTATGGAAAATGGTAAAAATGAGAATTATCACCACGAATACAGTAATCCTTTCCTTTATTTTCTATAGAAACAGCACTACATCTTGGAGTTATAGACTCAATTAGATCATTATCTAGGTTGTTTAGAAATATTTTAAATGCACAGAATTAGTGTTTTAGGTGTAATTTTTATTTACTATTATTATTATTATTATTATTATTATTATTATTATTATTATTATTTTACACAGTCATTACTTTATTTTACCATTAACACATATCTAAGTAATTTTCATTGTCTCAATGTAACATGTGCTGTGCTGATCATACTAATTCTACTATTCCTTTAGTTGTGAGATTATATTCATATGTATTAATTCTTTTTTTTCAGTTAATACTTGTATACTAGAATGTATTTTCCTGTTTTTGATTATGTATTCAGTCTCTTTTTTATTATATATTTTATTGTTGTTATTATTATTATTATTATTATTATTATTATTATTATTATTATTATTATTATTATTTTATAGTTAATATTGATTGTGTATATGTATTCAATCTCTATTTTTACTTAATTATGTTTATTATTATTTTTAAGTTAATATTTGTATACCGGTATGTATTTTTGTGTATGTGATGTGATCCTGGTTGAGTGGAAGAGAAGGCCTGATGGCCTTAACTCTGGGAGGGAAAATAAAACTATTATTATTATTATTATTATTATTATTATTATTATTATTATTATTATCTAATCCTTAACAGAAATGTGACATTCATCGTTTTTCCCGCGAACTCCTCATATTACTATTGGGTAGATACCCGGTGGTAACATTGATAGAGCACAAAAGTGAAAAAAAAAAAACACAATTTACACAAAAAAACAGCAAAATAAAAAAATATACAAAACACAATACAAAATAACACGTCAATATAAAACAAATCAATAACAAAATTACAAAATAGCCATTCCAGGTATCACGGATGTTACATTTGTACTATTTTCAAACTCAGTAACTTATATTGCAAATGAAATTACTTTTGTTAACTATTATTATTAGGATCAAATTTAGAAGATCAATGCCATATTATAGGAAAAAAAGTTTTTGAATAAAATTTATTATTATTGCAGAAAATAAAGAAAGGTTCCGTCACAAATGTTACAAGATTTTATAACTCACTTCACACCTCATTAACAAGAAAAAATAGATTCATTCTTATAGTGTCCATGTGAAAGGTATGCAAATCTCATGGCATCCAATTAGTTCACAAAAACATAATCAGTAAATATTTTATAGCTGTTTCTTCCATGTCACACACATTTTGTCACGGATGTTACAGATGAGTTAATGTCTTCATTTTTCTAGTTTCAAAACATCTGTGATATTTCTAAGTCGAAATATTCACTTGAACTGAAAACTTAAGGGAGAGTGGGGTAGTCTCAGGCATCGGGGTAATATCGGACAGTGCGTTTCTTTTATCTACCACCAGATGGAAGTACCCGAATAACATGGTTACGTTTCTGTATGCGACATCACAGAAACGTAACCATGTCATTCAGGTACTATCATCTGGTGGTAGATGAAAGAAACTCACTGTCCGATATTACCCGATGTCCGATACTACCCAACTCTCCCCTAATTGTTATTAACTCAACTGAAAATAAGTGGCAGAAATAATATAAAGCAGGGAAAAAGTTCCTTGACCCTGTATCTCTGGAATTAACCGTGCAGACTCTAAAAATATTAATAGCTCCTTGAAAAACACACAGTAATAGCTAATTTCTCTATCAATAAGTGCTGCAAGCTTTAGGGAACAAAACAGTATCTATTATGCAGCCACGACCACTTAGATCAATTGCCCATAAAACTTTTAAAATATTTTCCTTTCGAAAATGAACCATTAGAATATTTAAATTTAGAGACTGATCTATTTGTTACACTAATACTAAACAAATATTTCTGAAAAATACGTTTTCATTGGAATAACCAGTTTGCCCGGAAAAGGTTGAAAATAATAATACAGTTGAAAAGAATTACACAAGTACAAAAAAACACAATATAAGAATATACATGAACACACTATAGCAAATAAACATTTGCAAAGAGATATGTCTTATGATTGAACTTATATATATATATATATATATATATATATATATATATATATATATATATATATATATATATACAGGGACATCACTTTATTTTTACTTCAGTTTTTATTGTACCTGAGTTTTTGAATGTACTTCACTCCCACCCCTTCTACTAAGGAAGTTCCAACTCCACACAGAACCAAGACCGCAGATAGTAAGCAGTACTGAGTTACTGAGTATAGTACGTTCCAGAAATATGTTCGCGTTTTCCAGTGACGAAAGAGCTTTCAATATTGAATCATATTTTCGCACAGGTACTGTCCGTTTGCCTACGTCGCATCCCGATTTCCCCCACCTGCTTCTGCTCGCCCCTCTGTAATAGCTGGGCTGTCTTAGCTCTTTTCTGAAAACATTAATTTCTCTTAGGAATTGGAAGTTTACGTAATATTATACAACTGTTTAATTTAACTTAAATAAAAGGGCCTCGTTAAGTAATTAACTGTCACGTGATTTCCTCCCTTTCTACAATCCTGCGGCATAACCACTTGGACGGACAGTAGATAGCATGTCTGAGTAATTTTATATTTTCGGGTCGGGCAGAAGTGAAGATTGAATTTACAGTACGTAGAGTAGGTACAGAATTATTTCAACATGAGTTACTAGTACGAAGGACGAAACTGGCAATTGGAATTAGATGCAATAGTCTATAGTGCGATAATATGCATAAAAGAACTGAAGCTTATATCGAAATGAACGGCCACCATTTTCAAAATAGTGTTTAAATATTCATATTATGATTATTTTTCAATTTAACTTCTTTCTCTATAATGTACGCTAATGTGCTGTAGACAGTATAATATACACTGCATAATGAATACGTTCGCATGGATAACTCACTTCGTGAGTAAAAACACTTATTCTTAATACAGTACTGTACTTTGATTAAAGAAAAACCTAACGAAAATTATCAAACTCAAAATCGTGATATTTCCTAGTTTACGTAAATGGATGAACTACTTTTCTTCCTTCCTATACCTAGTAGAGTGATTTGTGTTTTACGCCAGTATCATCGAACTCCAGTCTTGGAGGAGGAAGCAAGCGGTGTTTCCGGTTATCTAAAGGTATAGACAGGTTAATATTAAAAATGTTAGTAAAAATAAAATAATGTCCCTGTATTTAGTACTACACTATATCACTATCACCCTTAGCACTAATGTAGAAAACGTACTAACTTTTATGCGACTTTTCAACGTTTACGCAAGTCTCAACAAATTTTAACAATCATGAAACACTTAAACGCTTTGAAAACTTATACTACATTTATTTATTAAATCCCTATTACTTTTCGTTGCACTAAACAATTTGAATCTAACACAAACGAAGCAACAATGCAGAAAACACAAACAGAACTGAGGAAAATGGTAAAACGAGAGCGAGTTTCTAACTCTATAATTAAATATTCGTGACACTCTCACACTTACATAACATTAAGTTAATAATAATAATAATAATAATAATAATATATAATAATTTATAATTACTAGTTTTCTTATTATAACATATAGCATATTTTTGTTTTCGGACTGCACAATTACAATTTGACTACTACAGACTGATTTATATAGAACTAACACAACTTTTGCTTTCTTTATTTCAAAATGAATGATGCTAGCCGCAATTTGTTATACCTCAAATGTAAAATATCTTTGGGAGATCACTTACCTCTATAGGAAATATTGAAATTTCTTTATTTATTTGGCTGGAAATTCACTTAATGATCAGTTTTTAACGTCAAATTAAGCAGGAATTTTGATTCCCTGTCACGAGATGCGCAGATGTTTATTCTTTATTCCTCATTGTTGGCAGCTGTTTTCGACATTTTGTTTTAGTCACTGAAAATGCAGTACACTTTAAATCAACGGCTATTCCTTGTGAAGCAATAATTCAATTACAGCTACTCAAAGGACATACCAGAAAGAATTTGATGTTCGTAATCTCCCCAAAGAAACACAAAACTGCGACTGTAAACAAATTGGAAACAACTGGCTCTCTAAAATAATAATAATTTTGCTAACAATAAATATACAGAATAAAGAAAACGTATTATAATATATCTTTCACGTGTTAAATTTTTGTTACCTGTTAACATGTTGCGACCTGTTATTGGTCATCTTCAGAACTCGTCGTTGCTAGTCTAGGCGCCTTTTGTTTTGTTTCCTGTGGGAGTGTGTTTGTATAGTGTAATGTGGAGTCAAAGACTGTGTATGTTCTGAAATTGAGTTGTGTGTTTAGAATTTCGTTTCGATGTGTTTTTGTGTGTCTGTATATTTCGTATTGTTCTAGTGCGTTTAGTTTCTGGCTTTTTGGTTGGATGTGTAGAATTTCCATGTCTGTGTTGATGTCTCTGTATGCGTGATTAGCATTTGTGATGTATTCTGGATATGTGGAAGTATTTTTTTATTTTGTTATGGCTCTGATATTGTGTTCTTTGTAACGTGTTTGAATTGATCTGCCTGTCTGTCCTATGTAGAAGTTTTTGTAGATGTTACATTTGAGTGGTTGTACCTATTTGTTAGTGTTGTATGTCTGTTGAGATTTTTGTAGAGTATTATTTGTTCAATATGTGATGTTGTAATTTAATTTCTTGAATGAGGTTGCAATCTTGTAAAACAGAATAAATAACAAACATCTGCACATCTCGTGACAGGGAATCAGAACTCCTGCTTAATTTGACGTTAAAAACTGGTCATTAAGGGTCGTATTCATAGACAAGACTTTGGACCAAAGCTGACTTTGGAAAGTACAAAGTCGTCATTTTCCTATCCACAGTCGACACTTTGACGAAAGTAAACTTCAATCGTGACTTTACTTCGAAGTCGCCGAAAATCTAGATTTTGACTTCGACTTTCATTCGTGGACATAAGGAAAATGGCTGATATTTTGGAAATTGTTGAATTTTCCGAGAATATTGAGGACATCTAGGGGATTATTAAAGCTGTTCATGTCTCTTAGCGAATAAATTCAAATCAAGGTACAGATTAATTGATAGACAGTATTAGATATTCTCTTCATGTTTCAACAATCATTGATAAAATATAATAGTCAAAGAGGATTATCTATTCTACCAATAATTGAATTTATTAGTTCATCGCGGTTTACGCTGCAGGTAATTGATGGCTTAATATTAATTTCACTATTTAATTCTACACAAAATATGTTATAGAGTTGGATATGCAGTTAATTTTTAATCCTGCGGTCGTCATAATAATGTTTTCTGATTAGGCCTATTGATTTCATTTAATTTTTAAGTAGTCTGTCATTAGTCGCATCTTTTTATCTTCCATATTTTCAGAATAAAATTATTTTATAATGAAAGAATTCGAGGGCTAAATGTGAACCTAACGTAATTACAATCAATGTTTTATTCACAACATAATTCTTAGCAGGCAATACTATTTCAGATGAATTATACCATAATGGTTTGTAATTACATTACGACTGTTTGGAACTGAGTTATGATCTTTTGTGATCAAGTAGAAGAACGAATTATTTTCTATTGGTGTAAAGATCTAAACATATCAATTTATTACTTACGTCAGTTTTACACTCTACCCACGAATAATTATTCTTATGTAAAGCTGCAAGAACGGCTAACAATCGCTTAACATGTACCGATGTTCAATTGTTTCATTGATTTGTGTCTCAAAAGATGGCCTTGATTGTGGCAATGCCTACTCTGTTTCAACTATCTGTTAATTTAATTCGTTTACAAGGCAGTGATTTTGATTGCCAACATTAGAACAAGATCGTCAAATCTCGACTTACTTAAGTGAAAGTCAAAGTCTCAGAAGTATTGTCTATGAAGAGGACTTTCAACAAAGTTAAACTTTACTACGAAAGTCGACTTTTTGGAAAGTCTTCATCCAAAGTCTTGTTTATGAATACGGCCCTAAGTGAATTTCCAGCCGAATAAATAAAGAATTTTCAACATTTGCTATAGAGGTTAGTAATCTTCAAAAGATAAGCTACTCTACATTTGAGGTATAACAAATTGTGGCTAGCATCATTCGTTCATTCGTTTTGAAATAGGCAGGCAGGCAGGCAGGCAGGCAGGTAATGTTTCAGTTGTATATAAATCACTCTGTACTAGTTATAAGGAAATTAATAGGGAAACATGAATTGGTATTATAACATTAACAATAAAAACGGTACGATGAAAAAATGTTATTTTATTAGTATAAATATGACCTTTTGAGGTTTTACAACGGAAATCGTTCTCCTGATCTGGCATCGTACATAGCTTTTAAATTACGTACAATATGCTTTAGGAATGTGTTATACTTTGTAATATAAACGTATTAGCATTAGGTTCATAAAATTGATAACGTTTTAAAGCTGTTATGGAAATGTGCGTGTATGCGATAGACATGTCTGAGTAAATTAAGCATTCCAATGAGCTGTTACATTTTTTGTTTGTTTATTTTCTGACGTACCATTTATAATTTACTGTGGTCGTTGGTTTGTTTGTTTTGCATGAAATTAGTGGTCACTGGATTTATGAACCAAACCGCTGCAGTTTATATTCCGGCCACAACTACAATTTTAGAATCAATGTAGTAATTAAATTGTACAATTTGTCTGTTTCAGATTTTCGCATACATCTGTTAGGCCTATTACTTCATGCTGTTGAAATGGAATCATTGGATCCTCGTTGAAAGGTAAATCAACAATTTATATTTTTCTTACAAACATTTTTTTTCATTGATATATAAAAAGAATAAAGTGCTGAATGTTATTTTTCTGTCTGTCCCGGGACCTCTGGTTGAACGTACCAGCGCTCTCCCAACTGAACTACCCGGGAACTCCACCCGACACCGTCTCAACTCTTCCCTTTATATCCACACAACTCGCGTGGGCTGACGAAACGCCAGAGACCCACATCGAGTGCACACAATCTCTGTGTGACGTATATATTATGCAAATCTAATCTTTCAGGTGAAGCTCCCTGTAAAGTAGATTTGAATAATTTCAAGGCGTTTCGTCAGCCCACGCGAGTTGTGTGGATATAAAGGGAAGAGTTGAGACGGTGTCGGGTGGAGTTCCCGGGTAGCTCAGTTGGGAGAGCGCTGGTACGTTCAACCAGAGGTCCCGGGATCGATACCCGGCCCCGGAACAATTTTTCCCTTGAAATTATTCAAATCTGCTTTACAGGGAGCTTCACCTGAAAGACTAGATTTGCATGGTGATTTGTATTTTTAAAAGTGTGAGTACAATAATGACGTCATGATCATAAAATTGGAAAGAAAATTATTTATCGCCGATATCGGGAGTCCGGGTCGAAATTCCTAATGGTCTGCTCTGAATTAATTTTTTTTTTCGGACATATCGGTTTCCAGGCAACACACAGAGGTTTCTTTCGGGTATTCCCTGGGATTTTTGGTTCAAAAATTCCTACCGGTTGTTACTCTTTTCGAGGTCAAGGCCGAAGATCCGTCTTCTTTCAGTTTCCCCTCGTCGCCATTATGTAAGCATGAATTCCGTTAACATACCGTTTCATCATTATTTCATTACCATTTCTTCGACCTGCTAGTGACGACTTGCAGAGAAGTCCGTCCAGAAGGCATACGAATTTGCCTACATAGGATCATAGTTAAGCAGCTTGCCTTAGCATAGTCAACCGGTATGACTCAGAATACATCTTGCTCGGAGTTAGCACAGTATATCAGAAATGGCCATCGTGTTAGGTCATACTTACTGATGAAACCTCTCCTTCCATGGACACGAGGTTGCCTACGCTTCAACCATGCAGTATGGGTTCTCTAAAGCAGTAATCATCAAGTCGAGTGTGAACGGGCACGGGCAGTGCTTGGCTGATGCGTGCTTACTGTAGCGGGCAGAGGACCGGTTTGTGACGTTGCCTTCTAGTGAACAGAGGCGGCTCTTGCCATCCATTGAAACAAGAGATGTGAGGAGCAGAAAACACTTCAAAACGTAGGCCACACTGAAGAAATACAACTTAGATACATTATACAAATCACAGTAATGAATATGGTAGATACGAAGGTGAAGAGTATGGAGCATTAATTCAACAATTGAAGGAAAATGAGCTAGAAGTTGTTCAAGTGAATCGACTGTGCGACTCAGTTATAAAATTTCACTTTTAATAGTAAGGTATTAGAAATCTTTTAAAGATTGAAAATTTGAAGAATGTTTAATTACAACTGAAGAACTTTTCTCACAACAAGTGTAGGAGTTTGAATCTAACAGCTTGTCTCCTTTCACCGTGATGCGTCCCATCCGAGGTCTAGCTGAGGACGTTCAGGTGCAACTAGTATTTATTTGTCAGTCTTTCATTTGTTATTCTTTGGCAGTAGATGAAAATACTCATGTAAGCGATAATCCCCAACTGGTGATTTTTGTAAGACGCGTTATTGAAAACCTTCATATTAAGGAGAGCTCTTATATGTTGTTCTCATAAAGGATACTACTACTGGTTCTGAATTTTTATGTAGAGGCTGTAGAAATTATTTTGGACTTCCTTGGAATAAACTTATATCCTTGGCAACCAATGGTGCTCCTTCCATGGTTGGAAGGAGTCTAAGGGGCGAAGTGAAAAGCGTTAATTAATCCCATGAATTTATTTCTATTCACTGCCTTATACATACACTAACATGTGCAAAACAAAAAATGATGTTATGAAAGTAGCTCAGTTGGAAAAACCACCAACACAATTTTTTTTTAAATTTAAATTCAAATATACAGAATAAAGAAATATAATTACAAAACAAACAAAGAGAAATACAAATAAAATAATACAAGCAATATAAAAAGAAGATACAGTAGTATTAACAAAATTTGAGACCGAATGAGCAGCTCTCGTGCCCGGTCGCAGTTCAGATATAATATTAAAATAAAAAATAACAATAATAATATAAATAAATAAGTGAAATAAAATAGGAACTAAAATATAATTACAGCGGCAATGGAATTATATAATATAATATTAACACTAGAGAAGAATAATATCGCACGTGAAAAGTAGGACTAATATATTTTTAAAAATTATAGAATACAAATATAATAGATCGAAAGGTCTCGCTCATCGTGAATTTAAGTCTTTCTTGACGAATTAAATAGTGAGTAGGCCTATGGCGATCTGTCATATTATAGTAAAGTGCGGTGATTAAGTCGTGGCAAATTATTTGATAGATTCTTTGAACTGAGGGAGGAAACATCATCGTTCACGGAGAAAAGAGAAAAGCCTGTATCATTAGTGAAAAATGAAAAAAAAAAATGGATTTGTGAATTTGGCTTCTTAATGGAATTATCTGAATGCTTTAAATTGCTTTCGACAACGTAAGAACAAGATTATTACACAGTTATATGACAGAGTGAAGACGTTTAATATGAAACCACCTCTAATTGTGGAATGTTAGCTTAACTAAAGGGATAAGTTACAGCACATTATTCAAAATTAACAACGATATAGGCCTACTATAGTTCCTTAAGACTTTGGATTTCGAAGAATATATTCACACATCATGCGATCTGCGCCAGGAATTTGATTCGAGATTTAAAGACTAGGAAAATTTTCAATTTCATTTTGGATTATTATTTGTAATTGAAACTTATTGATTTACTTTACGATAGTGAATTGAAGGGCAAATATCAAAATAAAAGTAGTTATCTGACTTTTATATGAACTTTCCATGTGTATTTCCCCGATTTACAGACATGCATTTTCGGATTCACATATCTGTGCGAACAGTAATTTTTTCGTATGATGAAGATAAACAAGCCATGTCATGGAAGCCAAGTATCGGATCACAATTTAGAATATGCTGTCACATTATGCGCTATGCAAACAATAGTTCCAAACGTTGAGATGTTGCTGAGGGAAAAGAGAATTAAACAAATCGCGAAAAATCAGTGCTAATGCCAGTGTTGAGTGAACTGCATGGAGTTAATTTCTGCATTACTATTCCTAGGGTTTTTATATGTTTTGTTCAACATATTCTTTAACAGAAGCAGTTTACACAGTTACAGTAATTGTCATGCATTCCCCGAATGATTAACATGAAATGTGTTTTACATTTCTGAAAGTAATTATAAATTTATTAATTTCTAACTTTGTTGAAAATAAGGTACAATGTTTTTAAAATTGCTTACGATAGTTTGTTTAGTTATTTCTATTTAGCCCGTATCTTTTATCAACAGTAATCTCACTAGAGGTTTTGATTTATCTAGAGAAAATCAAAACTCGAGTGGGATTTAATTGACTATTACACGATTAGAAGAAAGTACATAAAGAATAGAAGTAACGAAGTACTCCAATCAGTGGCGGCCCGTGAGACATTCTGGTGGTGGTGCCAAAAATGTAAGAAGGTTGCACGCAAATCACCAAGTGAAAGGTGATAATCACAGCTCATGTTTACATTATGTTAAATAAAACAAATTAATTAAGCGAGCTATTTTACCAGGTGTGCAGTTAATATGCAACTAGTAGGCCTATATGAAACCAAAAACAGCAATAAACGCTTTTCTGACTTAAAAATATGCTTATATAAAATTTATCATTTGAATGTTAAGAGAGGAATTTAACTAATCACTAACATTTTTAAATTCCAAGCAATGTACTTACCAAAGTGCCAATCCAACACCGAGAGAGAGACATCTGCATCTGGATTAAAAAGAACGGTACTGGAAATCCATTCGTCGTTCCTTTTTGTTGGCAAACAAGTCTATTACTTTTGCATTGAAACCTTCAATCTTGCATACGAAAGATTTTTCGCACGATAACATTCCTAAAGCACTCAATCTTTCTTCCTTCATAGTGTTTCTAAGAAATAATGTGGTTATTCTTTTTAGCATAGAAAAGCATCGCTCAGCTTCAGAAGTGGAGGTGGGCATTGTAATTAACTATTTCAAAATTTTGATTGTCGCCTCGAAAGTATCACATATTTCATCTTCTAGAATTAAGGAAAGAAATGGAAAATATAAATAACTTTTAAACTCGTAAAAAAACACGAAATGAACGGTGATACAGACAATAAATGAAAACGTTTACACTTCACTTAAACAGACCGATGAATCCAAGGCAGCAGCTTGAATAACACATGTTCATGTCCTGCATAAATCTCATATATCGTTAACAAAATCATCAATACTAGCAACAGTGTAACGATATTTAGTTGCCGCGAAATAAAACAAATATCACACAAAATTAACAAATAGTGTTACATAATATGAGGAAATACGTAGTTGTCTTTCTAAAAATAACCATGACTGACTTTCTCTGCATTCGATACAGTTAAATGAATAGTAATTTGTACTTTCAAATCCAAGTTGTGTGCATTAGTTTTGAATTGGTAACATTGCATTAAGATTTGGCGCCGAACTTTTCGTGTAAGTCTGCTCTTGAGACAACGGTTTCCTGCCAAACTTTTCCAACAAACCCTGCCATCTAGCGGAATTTCTGGATTACTGCGCTCTAGCGGGCGGAATTTTAACTACTGAGTCAAATTGAACTCGGCTCAGTCTCCGCCATAAGAACCGCATATGAACTAAACCAGTAGCCTTTTGTACAGTGTTATATGGGCTTACCCGGTGCCACAGAGAACTGGCTCCAACGTTCGAAAAAACACTGCAAGAGTGCGTCCCGATCTGTGCGCGCGCTCGTTCAAATGAAATTGGAATAAAATACGTAGAAATAAATTATTACAACTGTTTTTAGGGTATTATTTTTTGTTTCTTTCATTGGTGGTGCCATGGCACACTGGCACTGCCCCAAAAGCCGCCCCTGACTCCAATACAATAAAATATTGACTTACGAAAATACAACTGTCTTCAATTAATGTATTATTGTACCATCTGAACATTAGAAATATTACGCTAGATGTATGCTGAATGGCAGTGGTGTGTTATAATTATGTGATGTTATGAGGTGTGCCAACTATGGAATCTTCATTGAACTCTGTAGACGGTTACTAGTCAAGAAAGCTTTGTTGATTCAATTTCATTTTTATTCAAACAGTTGCTTTCCACTTCAATTATCCGGATCCAAGTAATCAACGTCACTTTACAGAATATTTTCTATAAATCTTAGTATTAAATATTATCTGATACGTGACTATCCATAATATCATATAGCAGAAGCTATAACATAACCTAAATAATATAAACACGTGTTTTAATTAAAAGCTTTAATTAGGGATGATGAAATAAACAAGAAACGTTTTAATTAACGATGATGACATAAGAAAATAACATGAATAATTTTAAAAGAAACAATTATTGAATGTTTTAGTGGTTGGTGTTAGTGTTTTATATTAGACGTGTGCGTAAAACAAGTGCAACTCGTTGATGTACATGGTGTATTCCTCAACTTATTCAGGATTTCCGAATGGTGCTCTTCATTTATTTGTAAATAGGATTTCAGGGAAGATGCATAGGGATGACGAGTGATCTTTATTATTTCTTGTTTTTGAATGCCAATGCGAGTCATATTTGAAACTGCTGTGCATCGACTGGAGTGGTTTGTAATTTTCTGGTTTTTTTTTTTTTTTTTTTTTTTTTTTTGACGTCCAGACCAGCGGAGTTTGAAATGTTGGCAAACAAAGAAACAAATGCTAGGGACACGATAAAATTAAACAAATGCTAAGGACGCGATAAAATTAAACAAATGCTAGGGACGCAATAAAATTGTGGGATAAGCAGCCATGATTGGTTGAAATACGTCCTTTCGTACCGTTTATTGGTCAAAAGTAGTATGACGTAATAAAAGTGTAATAGTCATCAGAAAACAATCATAAACCTATGCAGTAAATTCATATTGTGGTCCCGCCGCTGGACGTCTTACCTGCCTTGTTACTTTTCCTTGCCGAGAGGGCGAGCGAGCAAGGCTTGATGACGACACAGTGATCTGAGTTGGGGACCACTGCTCTAAAGATTGCACAGCGGTCAGATGTAAACGAGAGCAGGTTTCAGACATACAGACAAAGTATACTTCGATGGAACATAAACGTTGCGTACTATCTGTTCGGAACATTTGGAGTGGAATATAACCAACATAAAGTTGTTACTCTTGGCAGTCTTCTATGGAGTGTACAATTCAACTAAAGCCTACATACAGTATATTTTATTTGCATATACAATTTCTTGAGCCCTATTTTACCCGAAAGTACATTAGGGTTGTAGTTATAGCTTGAGTTTGTATTATTATAATGAGAATTAATTTGACATGGGTAACCCAGTCTTGCTACTTAAAATTAACACTTATATCTACTAAAATAATTTGAATTATTTACAAGTTCTTAAATATATTACATATAAAATTAAATTGACGTGGGTAACCCAGTCTTGCTACTTAAAATTAACACTTATATCTCCTACAGTAATTTGAATTATTTACAAGTTCTGAAATATATTACATATAAAATTAAATTGACGTGGGTAACCCAGTCTTGCTACTTAAAATTAACACTTATATCTCCTACAGTAATTTGAATTATTTACAAGTTCTGAAATATATTACATATAAAATTAAATTGACGTGGGTAACCCAGTCTTGCTACTTAAAATTAACACTTATATCTCCTACAGTAATTTGAATTATTTACAAGTTCTTAAATATATTACATATAAAATTAAATTGACGTGGGTAACCCAGTCTTGCTACTTAAAATTAACACTTATATCTCCTACAGTAATTTGAATTATTTACAAGTTCTTAAATATATTACATATAAAATTAAATTGACGTGGGTAACCCAGTCTTGCTACTTAAAATTAACACTTATATCTCCTACAGTAATTTGAATTATTTACAAGTTCTGAAATATATTACATATAAAATTAAATTGACGTGGGTAACCCAGTCTTGCTACTTAAAATTAACACTTATATCTCCTACAGTAATTTGAATTATTTACAAGTTCTTAAATATATTACATATAAAATTAAATTGACGTGGGTAACCCAGTCTTGCTACTTAAAATTAACACTTATATCTCCTACAGTAATTTGAATTATTTACAAGTTCTGAAATATATTACATATAAAATTAAATTGACGTGGGTAACCCAGTCTTGCTACTTAAAATTAACACTTATATCTCCTACAGTAATTTGAATTATTTACAAGTTCTGAAATATATTACATATAAAATTACAAAACTCTTTATAACAGCACGTTTTTGTGAACACATTGAATAGTGGTTTGTCATATATTACATTACAAAAATTTAAATGTCCGACCAAAATAAATCTTTTGTTTTCGAACACTGGACAATGAAACAAAAGGTGATCCACAGTCTGCTGTTCCTCACAGATAGATAAATAGCCATTGTCGTTATGTAATTTAAATCGTTCTAGATAAGAACCAAATTTCCCATGATCCGATAAAAATTGCGTTAGTATAAAATCTGGTATCATTTGATTGCTATTTAAGCTGGTGTCGACGCTAGGAAAGAAGATTTCTCTCGTAACTGAACCCTTTGTACTAAATAGCCACTGATTTTTCCACCTATTCATTATGTGCTCATTTATTTTTCTTTTTGCATATGAATAAGGACATAGACTATAGCACAAATTTAAGTTCGAAACTGCAGCACTCTTTGCCAGTTCATCAGCCCTTTCAATTCCAGCTGATCCACTGTGTCCTCGCACCCATGAGAATCAAATGTGTTTGTCGCAATGCATTATATTTCTTCTGATTTCCACTGCCAGAGGATTTAAGTTAAACTTATTATCTATAGATTTGAGGGCTGTTTGTGAATCACTGTAGGTGCAACAATTGTAAATATTAAGATTAGTCTATATCAGTGCCTCATTAATAGCTAATAATTCATCTTGCACAATAGAGCATCTATGTAAAAGTTTGTTCCTCTGTGTGTACACTTCTTGGCCGTTGCAATATACAACAAAAGCGCATCCGACCTGATCAATAGCACCTTCTTTAGATATTTTTGATCCATCTGTAAAGATCTGTACATTTGGTTGCTCATGCATCTGGTGTATTTGACGAAGTCGTGAAAATAAGGTGAGTGTCCGGATGTTAAGAAATGAGCCGGTTTCTCAACCTCAATCTTTAAAAGTGTGTCCTCATATGTGTACTCCTTTCGACGTAATGTAAGTTCTGATTTACCTGTTCCAGTCAAGCACAGGAATATCATTTTATTTTTACCAACATTTTTAATATTAACCTGTCTATACCTTTAGAGAACCGGAAACACCGTTTGCTACCCCCTCCAAGACTGGAGTTCGATGATACTGGCGTAAAACACAAATCACTCTACTAGGTATAGGATGCAAGAAAAGTAGTTCATCCATTTACGTAAACTAGGAAATATCGCGATTTTCAGTTTGATAATTTTCATTAGGTTTTTCTTTAATCAAAGTACAGTACTGTATTAAGAAAAACTGTTTTTACTCACGAAGTGAGCTATCCATGCGAACGTATTCATTATGCAGTGTATATTATACTGTCTACAGCACATTAGCGTACAATATAGAGAAAGAAGTTAAATTGAAAAATAATCATAATATGAATATTTAAACACAATTTTGAAAATGGTGGCCGTTCATTTCGATACAGGCTTCAGTTCTTTTGTGCATATTATCGCACTATAGACTATTGCATCTAATTCCAATTGCCAGTGTCGTCTTTCGTACTAGTAACTCATGTTGAAATAATTCTGTACCTACTCTACGTACTGTGAATACAATTTTCACTTCTGCCCGACCCGAAAATATAAAATTACTCAGACATGCTATCTACTGTCCGTCCAAGTGGTAATGCCGCAGGATTGTAGAAATGGAAGAAATCACGTGACAGTTAATTACTTAACTAGGCCCTTTTATTTAAGTTAAATTAAACAGCTGTATAATATTACTAAACGTCCAATTCCTAAGAGAAATTAATGTTTTCAGAAAAGAGCTAAGACAGCCCAGCTTTTACAGAGGGGCGAGCAGAAGCAGGTGGGGGAAATCAGGATGCGACGTAGGCAAACGAACAGTACCTGTGCGAAAATATGATTCAATATTGAAAGCTCTTTCGTCACTGGAAAACGCGAACATATTTCTGGAACTTACTATACTCAGTAACTCAGTACTGCTTACTATCTGCGGTCTTGGTTCTGTGTGGAGTTGGAACTTCCTTAGTAGAAGGGGTGGGAGTGAAGTACATTCAAAAACTCAGGTACAATAAAAATTGAAGTAAAAATAAAATTATGTCCCTGTATAAGGGCTCGGTACCTGCAATAACTAACGCTGCCTCCGTGAATATGGTTCTATATGCTTTTATGATGCGCAAAACGAAATAGTATATTAGAATGACTTAATATATAAAGTAATAACAATGAGTACTCACGTGTTTGGTGGTGACTTCACCTTTATCATCTGATGAGTTGCAATGTACAATGAAATATTTTTTAAAGGTGTCAAAAGTGAATGTTCTTCTTTCCCCAAAACAATATATCTTGAAAAACGCATCTCGATGTCACATGAAAAAAAATTGGTGCAAATTCAGAAGATTGCATGTCATTAGTTAATATTGAATGCCGTTTTGCAACCTTGTAAAATGTTTCTTATACCACAAATTTCAGAATAACCAGGATTTTTTCCAATTTACGCTGCACTTTTTCTGAAACTGGTCCTAAAACTGTTCTCTTCATTTTTACAGACACCTCATCTATAAGTTTTAGGGGATCTGACAGTGGAATATTTGTTCATTACAGTTGAGAAATAGTATTCGATAAAATCTGTAAATTATTTGCAACAAATGTAAGATGGTCCTCGAGCTCTTGGAACTGAGAGATTTTGCGTGTTCCATCTTAATGACACTGCACTACAGGTTAGAAATCGACTCTCTCACTTACCACCGCACTGGACACGTAGCACCAGAGTTCAGCACTGTTGCTGTAACCAGAAAGTACAGAAAACAATTCTAACCCCTTTCCTCTGATGTCATGTACAATATTCGAGTCACATATGCGTTGGTATCGTGTTTACGAAACAATTGTTTCATCTCTAGTCATAATATAATTTGTCTGGAGAAAACTCAAATTTGTTGACGAAAAGTTAAACTTGCATAACAAGATCAGTGCCAAAACGACAATAATAATGAGAAAACAATTGAGGCACTCAGAAGCAAAGTGATACAAGTGACAATTTTTTAAAAAGTGAGATAAGTGTATATTCTAAATCTTTAACGTCACTTCTGTTCAGAGAAAAAGTAATATAAGTGCAGTTGCAGTCAGTACTCCTCCATGTTGGCCTTACTCTTGTATTACAATGCATACAGAGTTTTGATTGAGGGGCAAACTAAAACAAGTGCGTTGTTTACATAGTGTAGTTGCGTTTCTTCTGTTTATGACTAATTCATTTGCCATAATGGAGAGAGGTAATAATATGTTACAGCGCTGACTTTTCGAAACATCTTCGTGGAAGGTCTGCACACATTGAGCTGTACCAACTATACATGATCCAATAAGGGTAACTTTTGCTAAGTGGAGCAACTTGCAATAGGTAAAGTAATTCATCCCATCCATACACCACTCTTTCTTTGATGACCTGAAGCATGAGGATGGACCTGTAATAACAAGTAAGGACTGTAGGATGTGGACGTGGAAGAGGGCATGAAAGAGGAAGTTCAAGGAATGCTCGCGGTAGGAGGCCTACAGATGCACTTCATGACAGAAACACAGATGTCGCAGCAGAGAGAAATGTGACTTCTTCAGATGAGGCTAGTGACGTAATGGACAGTGACTAAGGCTAAATTTCAATAAAAATTAAAACTTTTCTTAACCCTATTCTTTCGGTTATACAGACACATTTTGTGTTATAACATGATAATAAGAAAGCTCAAATACTGTTAAGACAGGAATGTTTCAATGTTGTAAATAGTGTTCTTGTTCTTGTTTTAAATAATACACAAATACTGAAAACCGTTGCACTTATATTACTTCTCCACAAAAATATTTCCGTGGCAAAATAATACAAGTGACTTTAGAACCCAATTATACCTAAAAGTTTTAGAATAGATAATTTCTATTTAGAAGTTAAAATATATAGATACCAACATATACAACTGTAAATTTATAGCAACATAATCCTGTAACAGATTTTTAGATTCTTTTTCAACTTCAAAGTCATTTATCTCAAAACTTACTAAACGTCTCTTGTATCACTTTGCTTCTGAGTGCCTCAATTGAAGTCTGCATAGTACTTGTGAATTTGAATGGCGTAGAAGAGTAACTTTCGTTTTCAACAACGTTATTACGGACAGAGGTACTGTCCATTGAGGTCGAAGTGGACTCTTTGAGTTCTAGGATGATAGTGGACATTTATATTCTTTATGTGAAGGAGACGTTCTGTATATTCTTAGAACAAAATCAGAATTCGTAATGTAATGAATTGTTTGCTACAGTACGTTCTGTTGTTGTTCTTATTTCTATTCATGACGACTTTACTCCGAACTCGGCAATTATGCATGTAAATAATCTGAGTTCGTATGAAATTAAATTGTCCTTATAGGAGTAAGGACTAATACAATAAACGAAGTTGCTGCTTAAATTAGTAAAGTTGTTAATAGAGTTGTTCGCTTTCGTCGGATTTATTTTGTTAGTCTATGACTATGATGTACAGTATGCGGCAAAACAAACAGCACTGAAAATGCAAATCAAGATTTCAGGTATAACTCCCTGTAAAGTTGATTTGAATAATTTCGAGGGAAAAATTGTTTCGGAGCCGGGTATCGAACCCGGGACCTTTGGTTTAACGTACCAACGCTCCACCACTGAGTTACTCGGGAACTCTAACCGACACCGATCCAATTTTTCACTCTATATCCACAGACCTCAAAGTGGGCTGACAGCCGTCAAGCAACCAACTTCGAGTGCACACTAACTCCGTGTGACTTAATTGTGGTTTTCTGTTAACGAACAGTGACGGCTCCGCAACAATTTTTCCCTCGAAATTATTCAAATCAACTTTACAGGGAGTTATACCTGAAATCTTGATTTGCATAATACACGTCGCTGTTCAGGCAAAATTGTTCAGTAATTATCTTCTATGTAGTTTTTCGACCCTGAATAACAGATAGGCCTTATCAGCTATTGAATTCATAATTACATACTGCTGCTAAATAATATTATCAATACACGGTGAGCAGTTAGCAAGTTCTGAACTATAATAATGACCGTCTTAGAAGTGTCGGATCTAGTTACAGATTCCATATTCTTGAGCGTATTGCCTTGTACAGAGCGTTCGCTTACGAGTGGGGCCAGGAAAGCGGCCTGCCTGCGGTGTCGCTTGCGGGAATCGTCTATCAGTAAGCTTCCGCTTTCTATACTATACTCTGTAGGGTTTTAATTTTAAAAGTTTAACAGCAGTAAAGACTGGTGTTTTTGAAACACTAACTTCCTGTGAAACACGTCTTACAGATTTATTAGGAGAGCGTATAAATGATGCACTGATTTCATCAATTGTTTCTTCCGTCAATACTTTTTGTTTTCGCTTAGGACTTGTAGAATTTATCGATCCTGTCGACCTTAATTTGTTAACAAGACGTCTAACAGTTTCTCTACCCTAAATTGGAGCACCCGAATATCTCACTTCAAACTGCCTACGCACCACTCTACATGACTCTGTTTTCACATAGACCTATGCATCATACATAAAAACTCTTTGTTCAAGCGTGAATTTTGCGTTTTGCATTGTTAACAAATTTTACACAACGCTGAATATTTAAGCAACTGTGTCAAGAAACTGCACTGTACGTGTTAAATACTGCAACATCTGGCTCACAACTGATAATTTTCCGACCTTGATGACCTTGATTGTCGAGCGTGTCTCAATAACTGCGCGCACAAAGCGGCGTATCAGTACATGTCGCTTTCCTGGCCTCACCCGTAGGCGAACGCTCTGTATTTGGTAAGCCGAAATAATAGTGCAGGTGTTTTAAGTAGTAGGCATAAGAGAATTAATAGGGAATGCAACAATTCCGGTTTTGAATAGCATAACTTTGATTATGGATCTTGTAAAGTGCTCTGAAACGTCAAACACAGTTTTAGGATAAGGGTATAATTCCAAATAATTATTCATAAAATGTATTATTGTTGGCAAGTTTATGTATATCTGTCTTGTATTAATTGATGAACAATGAACATTTCTACTTTTCATTGGCATCACGTCGTGAAACATTCTTCGTAGAAGTATAGGTCTAATTTACTATAAGAAATTAATCAGTAGGGAGCGGATTTTTATGTGCTAAAAAATTTGAATATATTTATTTTTATGTGCTAAAAAGCACGAAAATATTTGCTAAAAATAATTTTTTTTAAATATGAGAAAAATACCTTACTTAGCTTGAAAAAAAAATGTTACTAGGTACTCACCTATCACACTTGAGTATCAGTTGCTAATAGTTGTCCGAGAATTGCAATGAACAACAAAGGTCATTTACAAATTCTCCATCACAAATGCATGCCAATTATCTCTGAAGAACGACATACTGTGAAAACGATCTTTCCATATCACAGGACATCAGACGTTAATATTTAAAGAGAGGAATGTCACAAACACCTACACCGTCAATTTCACCTATAGGCACACCCTCCAATACTTGAGCAACTTTACACATTTTTTTTATATCCACTGTTTTGCCCTGAATGCACACGTGAAGCAGCGGCAATGTGCTTGTTTGCAGACAAATGTTGGTTTACCTGAGAGCTCTGATCTGCTCTTACTGATTTACCACATGGCTGGCAAAATAACACTTTTCCGTCAGCTGTAAAAATGTTTTTAAATTCATCTACATATTGCTGTAGACGCGATCTTAAACTCGATTTGATTTTAGGCATCTTAAGAGGCTAATATACATACGTCTTAGCGTAAAAAAATGTTTCTAGCTACTGACTGACAATGTCGGAGATAAGCTTCCTATAGCGGCGCCACCACATCTACACTACGCAGCTTATGCTTATGGTCCGATAACGGGGAATCACAACAAGATGTATTTCCTCACTTCATAGGCATGAGCGAGAGGCGAGAGATTTGTTTAAATTAAATAATGTTTATACCCGAGCTCTTATCCATTGTGTTTCACAAAGAAAGAGCGGAATGAAATCATCTTCAGCAACAATAAACATTCCTAATTATGTGTTGCAAAATCTCTCCTTCTTGTCCATGTTAATTTATTCTCATATAATAACACTGATATGCTACCTAGCAGTTCTCAGAACTTGAGGCGATACTATTACCAGGACGAATAGAATGATAATAATAAAATAGTGATAATAATCATAAAATAATAATAATAATGATGATGATGATAATAATAATAATAATATTATTATTATTATTATTATTATTATTATTATTATTATTATTCACACTTACCTTCCGCTGTACCTCCTCCAGCAAATAAATAAGCAAGAATAAAACCCACAAACAACTAAAACAATGGACCTTGCTAAAATTACGGCCAAATTACAATAAATTAACAAAACTAAAAGTCAAATTCAGACGCCTCAACAGTCTCAGCTAATATTGACAATTCCTGATTTCTCAAGGTCCTTATTCTTGTAATTCTTGTTAAACAAATTCCAGCAACTAAAACTTACCCTAGTACAAACCCTAGTAATGCCGCACTTCGATTATTGTGACGTTTTGTTAAGTGACCTAAGTTCTGAATTGTCAGTCAAGTTACAGCGAGCTCAGAATATGTGCGTCAGATACGTGTGCAACATCCAACGATATGATCATATATCACCGTCCTTCGCAAGTCTCTCGTGGCTCCGACTTAAAGAACGTAGAACTTTACACTCTTTGTCTTTACTCTATCGAATTCTGCACACCTCAACACCAAATTACCTTTCGTCTCGTTTCTCCTATCTATACTCTAACCACGACGTAAATACCAGATCGCTTATCTGTGGCACGCTAAGTATACCTCTTCATAGAACATCTTGTTATTCATCATCTTTTACAGTATCCACCTCGCGTCAATGGAATTCCTTGTCACAAAGTATTAGGGGCTGCAAGACAATAAACGCTTTTAAAAACAGCTTAAAAGATAACCTTATTAGCATTTCACTCCAATCTTACTGATTTAAACTATCACTGACTACATTGTTACTTCATTCTTTAGACATCATCCTGATAGTGCTGTATTGTAAAAATTGTCTCATAATAATTTATTTCTATTATCTAATATTATTTGAAATATATTAGCATTCTATGTATGTTAGCTTAATTCTGCTACACAGTTTATTTCAGTGTCTAATTAATAGTTCATAGTATTTTTTTGCTTAATTCGTAAATAACTCTTGTATACATGTAACTCTCATCTAAATCAAATTGTTGAATTCTTTGTAAGTTCATGCATATGTATATACACGTTTTGCTGGTTGAGTGGAAGAGAAGGCCTTACGGCCTTAACTCTGCCAGCTAAAATAAATTATTATTATTATTATTATTATTATTATTATTATTATTATTATTATTATTATTATTATGTTCAGTGCGCTGTCTGAGGGGTGGGGACAGGAAACTACACTAAAGCAATGCAGATAGAGTAATGTGTGACGGACATGGTCGGTCCTGATATGCACGTCTGTATATAGCAGCACTCCTTCTATTCGTCCTGCTATTACAAAAATGGATCACGGATACACCACATAGCCCATAGAAACACGAAGCAACCAAGAATTATTAAAAAGATAACGTATATCTGAGTGACATAATTGATTTAGTTTTAAAATATTAAAAAGTTCTTGTAAAAAATTATTTAAGTAAAAAAAAACTCCAAAATTTATGTGTTTATAACAGATTTCCTGAAAATATGTATTTACATAATTTTTTTGTGAAAATATGTGTTTTTATGTGAAATAAAATTCGGGTTTTAAACTTGAAACTTGACATTCGGAATTTTTAACTTTGTTACTTGTGTTTTATCTTATTAACTTACAAATGCCTTTTAAGGAACCCGAAGGTTCATTGCCGCCCTCACATAAGCCCGCCAGCGGTCCCTTTCCCGTGCAAGATTAATCCAGTCTCTATCATCATATCCCACCTCCCTCAAATCCATTTTAATATTATCCTCCCACCTACGTCTCGGCCTCCCTAAAGGTCTTTTTCCCTTCGGTCTCCCAACTAACACTCTATATGCATTTCTGGATTCGCCCATACGTGCCACATGCCCTGCCCATCTCAAACGTCTGGATTTAATGTTCCTAATTATGTCAGGTGAAGAATACAATGCGTGCAGTTCTGCGTTGTGTAACTTTCTCCATTCTCCTGTAACTTCATCCCGCTTAGCCCCAAATATTTTCCTAAGCACCTTATTCTCAAACATCCTTAACCTATGTTCCTCTCTCAAAGTGAGAGTCCAAGTTTCACAACCATACAGAAGAACCGGTAATATAACTGTTTTATTAATTCTAATTTTCAGAATTTTTTGACAGAAGACAGGATGATAAGAGCTTCTCAACTGAATAATAACACGCATTTCCCATATTTGTTCTGCATTTAATTTCCTCCCGAGTGTCATTTATATTTGTTACTGTTGCTCCAAGATATTTGAATTTTTCCACCTCTTCGAAGGAGAAATCTCCATTGTGTTTTATTTAATTATATAGGAATTCGCTCCTTATTAATCCCATTAGCTTTCCTATCATGAAATCCAAAGTTATAATCTAAAGGTGTATAATTTTAATAATTTCCGATTAAGAATTGATAAGACGGAGAACCCCATGGCCACGGTTTGTTGCATACGGGTTTTGCCGGTACATCGCCACCTTCATCTCTCGTTAACTCGGGCCCGACATCGATTTATGGCAGGCGTCCAAACCACGGGAGTAAGCAAATTCTTAGTTACATAAGAATATACGCCAACAAGAAACAGTAAAAAAAGTATTCTTTGCTGGCAGTCTCTGTAG